>NW_028227274.1:64067564-64257564 GCF_978045245.1 Mus caroli
TTGTGCTAGGACTTATACATCCGTATGTATGTATGTATGTATGTATGTATGTATGTATGTATGTTTGAACTTCTCAAGGAATTCCCTGAGTGACTGTGTTTCCAGACTACTGGACTCTGAGTGAGGGTTCCTGTTTGCTGTAGGTCACATCTGAATTCACTACTCTTATATGAATATAATCATAGCTCCTAGACAAGGGCTGCCTCTGGCTTCGAGTGAGCATTCTCATGCCTACACTGACCTCCTGATGTGGGGAGCCACAGCCAGTCTCTGAAGTTGCTAGGCATCTTTGTAGCTGAATATTTCTCTCCAAGTGTCTTCATCTAGGAACTTGGGGCACCCGTTTTCTGGAAGTTTCTATTCGTTCATGGACACGGGTGCATGTTCGTTCCTTTACTCTTTCATGTGTCTGTAGATGTGTACTGACTCTCCCTGCACCAGGTACTGCACTAGCTGTGTAGACAGCACAGGGAGAATGTGAAGTTTCTGCTCTCATGAATCGTATGGTGACCTGGGTGGGGGTTATAGCAACCATGCTCCAAAAACCTAGTTATATGCCAGGGCAGAGCTATGACAGTGTGACCCTAATCGGAGACCAGAGATGGAACTTCGGAGGAACTAGACTTCAGTTGGTACAAATGAGCAAGAATGTTGTGCAGACAAGGATGAGAGTACCCAGGAATAAACACCAGAGAGAAATGACGTCCTCAGGGACCCAGGGACCAGGACAGATCGGGGATACCAAAGGCAGTGTCTATCTAAGTGGCCATAGAAAGGCAAGAAGTGTGCGGGAGGCGGGCAGGAAGGATGGCGGAACTTGGAAACTGCCTTTGCCCCAGGGACGTCCTTTTATTATAGAGTGTGCTTTCCCAGCATAAGAATCCTGTCTCCTTTTGGGATCTCTGTAGGTCTTAATCTGTTCTCAGAGAGGGATGCACCTACCAAGGCACAATGTGCAGCACTTGGACCTGAGGCTGCAGCTGGCTTTCTGCGAAGGCATGACTCCAGGTTGGGGTCAAGAGCAGACAGTTCCTGTTAGGGTGGAGCTGGCTCTGCCTGTGCATGGGAGGAGTCCTTGTGTGAACTGGTGGGGTGTGCTCAGCCGAAACCTGCCTCAGATTCTTTAGAGCTCAAAGAATCTGAGACAAGACAAGCGGAGCACTGGTACTGAGGAGAGACTGCTCTGTGAGGTATCCCTGGGAAACGGGTAGTCCTGAGGTTATAAACCTGAGTGAGGACAGCAAGGAGGTTGGTGTGGGTAGAGGAGGGATATAGGAAGGGAGGGAGACAGGAAGAGAGACAGGAATGGAGGGAGGGATGGAGATAGGAGGCAAGAGGGAAAGAGGGATGGGGACAGGTGGGCAGGGAGGAAGAGGGTCAGCACTGAAGCCCTTGCTTTGTGCCTGAGACTTGGTTGCTACAGAATTGTGAAGGTAAGGTAGACTTGTTTGCTTGGGGAAGAAATCAGACCGCAGTTCCCAAACCCTACACCTTGAAAGGCCATGTGTGCAAACTGAAATTTCAGAGCAACCTCCAATTTTATGTCTCTTCTATACCAGAGGGTCTCAAAGTACTTGTTCTTGGCTTCGTGAAAGTCAGAGCCTTTTAAAATTCTGTGGCTATAGCTATTGAGCTTTACTGTATTAGAAATTAAAAGGCAAATTTTTAAAATATTCATAAATTCATCTAAGTATAATGATATATAATGCTTTCATTTAAAATTTTTATTTATTTTTGTTTTGTATGTATGGGTGTGTGGCCTGCATGTATGGCTATGCACCACATGTGTGCAGTGCCTGAAGAGATCAGTAGAGGGTATCAGCTCCCCTGGGACTGGAGTGACAGATGGCTGTGAGCTGCCTTGCAGGTACCTGGAACTGTACCCAAATCCTTTGATAGAGTAATCAGGGCTCTTAATCATTAAGCCATTTCTCCAGCTCCACGTGCTAACATTTTTATTAAAAAAAAAACAAAAACCTTCTATTTTCATTAAAACTTTTAATTAAAAATTTCTCATACAATATAAATTCTAAATGGTTTATTTATTTTTATTGTATGTTGGCTTGCATGTATGTGTGTGTGAGGGTGTCAGATTCCCTAAAACTGGAGTTACAGTTGCCAGCTGCCACATGGGTGCAGAGAATTGAACCTGGGTTCTCTGGATGAGCAGTCAGTGCTCTTAACTGCTGAGCCATCTCTCCAGCCCCACTATGAACACATAGATTATGTTTTCCCCTCCCCCAACTCTTCTCATCCACCCCTTACCCACCCAACTTCATCTTCTTTCTTTCTCTCTCCTGCTCTAAAAAATCCCCAAACCACCATAACAACAACAACAAAATGAAAATCAAAATAAACGCCGGGCGTGGTGGCGCACGCCTTTAATCCCAGCACTCGGGAGGCAGAGGCAGGCGGATTTCTGAGTTCGAGGCCAGCCTGATCTACAAAGTGAGCTCCAGGACAGCCAGGGCTATACAGAGAAACCCTGTCTCGAAAAACCAAAAAAAAAAAAAAAAAAAAAAAAAAAAAAAACCCAAAAACAAACAAACAAACAAAAAAAACGAAAATCAAAATAAACAAACAAAAAACATTAAGAACAAAAAGGCCAAAACAAGATGAGAATTCCACAAAAATAGCAGTGTGCTTCTTTTCTGTTGGCCAACTACTCCTGGGCATGGGGGTCGCTCTGGAGTGTGCTTTCCACACCCAGGGACACTCCTGACCTGTGAGCTGAGTTGCCGATTTCCAGACAACCCAAGGGGGAGCTGCTCAAAGAACCCTTTCTAAAGAGATCCCCTTCCCCCCTATCCTTTCTTCCCCACTTCCTCTTGTGGGTGATGGGCTTAAAAGGAGGTTAAAGCATTTAAGAACCTTCATTGAAAGTAAGGTTTGAAAAAATTTCAAGTTACAGCCCGTGACCTATCTAGTCTCAGGTTCTTGGCCACATTAGCTGTATCAGGTATGGGCTCCATCTTATAGCATGGACCTTAAATCTAATTTTAGAAAGTGGTTGTCACTCCCGTAACATTTGTGCCACTATTGCGTTACTGTAGGAGGCAGGTCTCTGCTGTAGGTCACGGTGTGTGTAGCTGGGCGATACTGATGATCACCTCTGTCCCCTGGTGGCGTGCAGAGCACCTTCCATGACCGTGAGTGCTAGACAGAAGGGGTAAAGCGTCTATTTGGGCACCAACTCATCTTCTCCATGTTTGATGACATCTTACCACCAGGTTGTGGAGAACAACCAGTACCTTGGCATTGAACTGTGATGTTTGTGGGACAAGAGTCCGTGGTACCCCTTTGGCTAATGATTCAACAAGATGTGATCCATTCCTGGCACTGGAGATTTTATTTGGTGGCATAAGATGTCTAGTTGGGGCATTGTCTCTCCTACTCCATTTGAATTTCTTGCATATGTGTATGCATTTTAGGAAGTGTCTACAGTAGTAGGTTTCCATATATATATATTTAAAAAGAATCTTTAGAGTTAGTTGCCCCTCCCATATTTCCTCCTCTACCTGTCCTCCGTCTCTCTCCCCACTTAATCCTTAGTGTCCAGTTCCTTTTATCTTTCGGCAACACCACACTTGATTTCCCCTTTCTTGGGATATCTCCCCTGGCTCCTTACTGGGTTCCTAACCTCTGTGGTTATTCTGATTAAAAACTCATACACTGAAAGCTTAAAAGCATACCCATGGAAGGAGTTGCAGAGACAAAGTTTGGAGCTAAGACGAAAGGATGGACCATCCAGAGACTGCCCCACCCGGGGGTCCATCCCACAGTCAGCCACCAAACGCAGATGCTATTGCATATGCCAGCAAGATTTTGCTGAAGGGACCCTGATATAGCTGTCTCTTGTGAGGTTTTGCCAGTGCCTGGCAAATAGGAAGTGGATGTTCACAGTCATCTATAGGATGGAACACAGGGCCCACAATGGAGGAGCTAGAGAAAGTACTCAAGGAGCTGAAGGGGTCTGCAACCTCATAGGTGGAACAACAATATGAACTAACCAGTACCCCCGGAGCTCGTGTCTCTAGCTGCATATGTAGCAGAAAATGGCCTAGTCAGCCATCATTGGGAAGAGAGGCCCCTTGGTATTGCAAACTTTATATGCCTCATGTATTAGTTAGGGTTTTACTGCTGTGAACAGACACTATGACCAAGGCAAGTCTTATAAAAAAACAACATTTAATTGGGGCTGGCTTACAGGTTCAGAGGTTCAGTCCATTATCATCAAGGTGGGAGCATGGCAGTATCCAGGCAAGCATGGCGCAGGAGGAGCTGAGAGTTCTATGTCTTCATCCAAAGGCTGCTAGTGGAAGACTGACTTCCAGGCAACTAGGGTGAGGATCTTATACCTACACCCACAGTGACACACCCATTCCAACCAGGTCACACCTATTCCAACAAGGCCACACCTTCAGATGGTGCCACTCCCTGGTCCAAGGATATACAAACCATCACACCTCAGTACAGGGGAACGCCAGGGCCAAGAAGTGGGAGTGGGTGGGTAAGGGAGGAGGGCGGGGGGGGGGAAGAGTATAGGGGACTTTTGGGATAGCATTTGAAATATAAATGAAGAAAATATCTAATAAAAAATGAGAAAGCTTAAAAGCTATCATCCACATATAAGAGAAAACATACTATGTTTGTCTTTTGGCGCCTGGATTACATCACTCAGGATGGCCGTTTCTAGTCCCATCCATTTATCTGCAAACCTTACAATCTCATTTTCAGAACAGCTGAATTACAGTCTATTGTGTAATGGACCACAGATCGTTGTTCAGCTATCAGCTGGTGGATGTCTAGGTTGCTCCCAATGTCTGGCTATTATGAATAATGCGGCAATGAATATGGGTAAGCAAATATCTCAGTAGTAAGACACGGAATCCTTGAGATATGCCCGAGAGTGGTATAGCTGGATCTTGAGGTAGATCTATATTCTTGGCTTCCTGAGGAACTGCCACGGTGATTTCCACAGTAGCTGGGCAGTTTTGCCTTCCCCCCAGCAATAAATTAGTGTCCCACCTCTATCTTTTTAAACAAGGAACACTAGTAAGAAACGACTGTAATCCTCTTTAATATCAGGTTTGTGGAAGGCATGCCTTAAACCAGCCGCTACTTTCCCTGTGTTGCAAATAGCGCACAGTGGTTTTTAGAAAACACCACTGTGTACTTAGGAGGGAAGGAAAAAACAAAACACAAGCATCCTAATTATATCACACAATGAATGCCTTTGTCTTATTATGAAAATAGTTTTGACTTTGCAGGTCCCTTGAAAGGCTCCCAGGGGCCTCTGGGGGGTGCTCAGAGCCCACTGAGGAAATCCCTGCTCCAAGCTGATATGCAAACTAACAGAAGAAAAGTCTTGCCTGTGTCCTCTGGATGTGGATGCACCAACTGTGGTCCAGTGGGAGCTTGTATTTCACATCACTGACCGGGATGGAGTATACCGAGAATAACAGAGCACAGGGATTTGACCCGGGAGTCCCTCCGAGAATTAAAAAGAGAGGAGAAATTTTCACTGTATAACACTGAAAATCTCAACGGATGCAAAAGCAGGCAGTGCATAAGTAAGCTACCACGACAGTGTAAGGGAAAGATACAGGGGGAAAAAAAAGCCGGAAGGCAGGCAGCAACAGGCCATAGCTGCCCAGGTGACCACACACACACACTCTTGTTCTAGGGCACTAGAACAAGGGCACTCTCTTGTTCTAGGTCCAGTTTGGAACGGGAAGAATCTTTGTCAGTTTTACCAGTTTACAGTGAGACATTGAGGCCCTGAAAGTTCACGTACTTTCCCTGCTAGTCCTGCATGGGCAGGGCAGTGGAATAAAACAAAGCCCCCTCCCCCAATCCACGTACTCCCCCCCACTTTCTCCCCCCCCCCCCCCAACTTTTCTTACTCTGCCGATTCTCTCATAGTCAAGGCTATGAAAATCAGTAGGTACTCAATGATTTCTCTTAACCTCCTCTGTGCCAAAAACCATGGACAAAACACCTCTGGTTGAAACAGCCGGAGACACATAAAAAGCCTCCCTCCTTTGGAGAGAGAAGTCCTCTCTCTGGGTTCTGAGCCTGTTGGTTTGAATAAAGAAAATAAACAATGTATCGGGAGGCTTCGCAGCATATGCTCAGGCAACCACAAGGGGGCAGCACTTGAGAGGGCATGGAGGACTGCCGGAGCACACCAGCAGTTTTCTAGGATGGTTTGCTAGTCTGGAGTAGAAGAAGGGGCAAAGGGTATGGTGGTTTCCTTTCAGATGGCAACAAGCCTACCTGGACGTGTAGTGTCTGAGGGAGGTCTGCACCCAAGCTTTTTGGAAATACATCTATGGTTTCTAATTCCTTTGTCTTTAGTCTGCCCGTGTTTGCCTTTCTTTTTCTGTGGGTCTTGAAATACAACATTGGGTTTTATTTAGTTCTTGTTTGCTTGCTTGCTTGAGGCACAATTTCACACTGTAGCCCAGGTTGCCTTTGAACTTCTGGCAATCCTCCTGCCTCAGAGTTTTGAATGCTGTAATCACAAGTGTAAGCCACTAGGCCTGGCTAATTTTGTGTATAGGTACGTGTGTGCATGTGTGTGTGTCACAGGGAGGTCAGAGGATTATCTTGGGTATCATGGTGGTTAGGTACCATCTACCTTTGCTTTTTTCATTTATTGTGTCTTTGTGAATGTGTGTATGTGTGCATGAGTATGCACATTAAGGAAGTCAACCTTAGATATTGATTCTCAAGAGTTGTCCACCTTGCTTTTGAGACAGGGTCTCCTGTTGGTGTTGAGCTTGCTGGATCAGGCTAGGCTGGCTGGCCAGTAAGCCCAGCAGAGCCATAAACTGTGTCCACTTCCCCAGTGTAGGGATCTCAAGGGCACGCTACCACACTTGGCTTTTCGATGTGAGTTTTGGGGATCAAATTCAAGTCCTCGTGCTTGTGTGGCAAGACTTTTCCTGACTAAGCTATCTCCCCAGCGTCACCTTGTCTTTTTGAGAAAGGCTCTGCCAATGACCCGGGGCTTACCGAGTAAGCTAGGCTGGCCGGCCACTGAGCCCGTCTCTGCTTCCCCAGGGCTGAGGTTGTGAATAAGTGTAAGCCCACTATGTGCAGCCATTTCTATGTGGACTGTGGGTGTTGAACTTGGGTCCCCATGCTGTCATGGATAGTGCTTTACTGACTTATCCATCTCCCCAGCTCCTTTTTTTTTTTTTTTTTTTTTTTTTTTAATTTTAAGATAAAGTCAGTATCTGGGCTCAGTAGTTCCATCCTGTAGTCCTAGAAGCTCAGGAGACGTTTGAGGACAAGTCCTGGTCCTACCTGGGCTGTAGTTTGAGTTCAAGGCCAACTGGGGTCAAAACAAAAAGGAGAAAGAGGGCTTTGTGTATAGTTATGTGGTTTAGTGTTTGCCTCGTGTGCTCGAGGTGACCCAGGGCTATCTCACCATTTGACTTTATGATACCACACTATCATTTACAAATTTCATGCTCAAGAGCCACACGATTGAGTCACACACACACACACACACACACACACACACACACTCACTCACAAAATAGCCTTGTAATGTTTAAGCATGTGGAATTTATCTTGACTGTACTCCTAGCTACTCTAGGGCACACACAGCTCTTGGGCTACATGTTGGACATGCCTACAAGGCCTTGGTCCCTTGGTTCCATTTCTAGTGCTACAAAAAGGAGAAGGGTAGGGGAAGAGGAAGGGGAAAGACATGAGAACAGCAGATCAGACTTGACCTTGAGGTCCCTGGATTCTTAATGCCCAGTACACCGGTCACATGTCTTCTGTGTTCCTCCCCAGTTCTACCCTTACAACCAGCTGAGGGACAGTGCTCGATGCTTGATGGAGATGTCCCTAGAAGTCCCTAACACTCCTGGATCGTAGCGTGGCTGGAAGAAGTGCTCAGTCCCAGCTTCACCATCATCTTGACTGCAGTCCACATACATCACAAAGCTCTGGACAAACATGAAGTCGGTACTCACTTCTGGAGCTGAGCAAGGCCAGTGTGTCTCCTGGGACTGGCTAGAGATCAGATGCTTAAGTCTTGCCTAGTAGCATCACCAGGCTCTCGGGCTGACTTCCACAGCTCCCGCTGGAAGCTCCCCTGCTGTGTGCTGGGGTCTTGAGTGGGCACACTGGCATTAATAGTGAAGGTCCCGGGGAACTGCTGTGAGTCAAGAATGTAGTGTGATGTGGGTATCATTGGCTAGAGCAGAGTGCAGAGAGAAAGGGTGGTCTAAGCAGGTCATCACTGCTGGTGCAGGCCCACCCCAGAGCTCATAAGAAACCCACCTGAGGACTTATAAGGAAGGTACTTCCTTCAAGCCCTCCACACTGGCGTCCGGGTCCTAGGCTAGGGTTGAGCAATCCCAGGTCATTCTTAAGTCTGGGGTCTGGTAAAGCAGGCCTTGCATTGGGAAGGAAAGGGCTGCTGAACCAGACAAAGTTTGGAGCATACAGAGATGATAAAATGTAGAAAAGAAAGAAAGCAACAGAAAGAGGAAGAAGAAGAAGAAGAAGAAGAAGGAGGAGGAGGAGGAGGAGGAGAAGGAGAAGAAGAAGAAGAAGAAGAAGAAGGAGGAGGAGGAGGAGGAGGAGGAGGAGGAGGAGGAGGAGAAGAAGAAGAAGAAGAAGAAGAAGAAGAAGAAGAAGAAGAAGAAGAAGAAGAAGAAGAAGAAGAAGAAGAAGAAGAAGAAGAAGACAAGCAGACATAGAAAGACCTTCTTTTGCCCCAGCTGGAGGCTGAGAAATGACAGCTATACCCACCTTGAGGTATTAGCCGTTCCCTCTCTGCCGTGTCAAGTTCATCTGGCTAAAAACAACTCTCGTGGCTGTGACCTTTTATCAGCTAAGATTACTCCCCTCAACGCCTCTGGAGCACACAGAAGAGCTGGTGGGCCACTGAGAAGCCTCACCTGCTCCCTACAAAAGCCTTCCCAAACACGGTGGACTTTCTGGACTTTCTTTTTTTATTGGGATTTCAGATGGCTGAAAGGTTATCCATCTCCTGTTCCTTCAGGGATCACAAGGAATCAGAAGGAGAACAGGTTGCGATGTTATCTGGTGTGTACTTTACTTTCTCAGCAGGGTATGCCCATCTGTCACCCGTGAGTGTATCCAAAGGGAGGGGGTGTCCCAAGTCCTTCTAGAAAATAACACCGGAGAAATAAGCTGGAGAGGCTTATGTATGTGCGTTGGGGGGTAGGGTGGAGGGGGCTGAAGGGCAGGGCAGCAGCTTCCCTGAGGGTGAGAGAGCTCTGGCATCTTTCAAAAATGTTTATTTCTCCTGGGTTTGGGTGGCTTGGCTACTAGAACTACAAGGGACTGCCTCATTCCTCAGTTTCCTTTTCTTGGACCTCAGAGCCGGTTATAATGACCCCTCCTACCATCTTTAGTCCTTCTGCCCCCCCCCCCAGCATATATGTTCTTTGGTTTTTTTTTCTGTGCTTCATGCATTTTTATGTTGTTATATATTTTTAAAATTTTCTTTTCGTACAGTAAGCCACTACTTTGCCTACTTGAATTCTTCACACTTACATCTTATAGCAGAGGGGAATTGCAAATCAGGAGACTAGATTTCTTTTTTTATTTCTTATTTTGAGGCATGGTTTCTCTCTGCATAGCTCTGACCGTCTTGAAGCTCATTCTGTAGAGCAGCCTGCCCTCAGAGATCCACCTGCCTCTGCCACCCGAGTGTTGGCGTTAAAGGTGTGCACCACCACACCCATCTTAGATTTTGGTTTTTTTTTTTTTTTTTTTTTTTTTCTTTTTAAGATAGTGTCTCATATAGCCTAGGTTGGCTTAGAACTTGTTATGTATCAGAGAGTAACCTTGGACTTCTGATCTTCTACCCCATAAGTTCTGGGGACATAGACACGTGCCACTGGGCTCCGTTTATGCAAGGCTAGAGATGAAACGCAAGGCTTCCTATGGGCGAGGCAAGCACCCTGCCCACTGGGATACCCGTCCCTGCTCACAGCACTGCATTTTTCATAATTTTATTTGTGAAAACACAACTACAAAGAAGCCACATATATTTAAGTTGTGGAAAAAAAAAGTAAATTGCTTTTTGGCAACAACAAAAGTCCATACGATTAAAGACATTCAGTCTGAATTGTTGCAGGAATGTTTGTTCACAAAGTAGCTACAGTATCTGAACTGACAATCCCGTTCTCTAGGCCGTGCTATGAAAGATGGAAACACAGTTCAATTAACACATTTTTTCAGTTATTTTATCCCTTTCCCTTGGTCTGCCCTAGATAGCGTATTCTGTCTTATGAGTGACACATTAGATAATACGAGTCAGCTAGAACCTGAGGAGACTCGTAAACACCAACCCATTGTTAAAATGTTCCATCTCAATAAAATGAGCCAATAAATGAAGCCTTTAAAAATACATTCGTATCCTATTGGCTTGACAAATGAGCGGCATGTAATACAGCAATCTAGGAATGAGCTAATTTTTTATGAAAATATTTGAAGTGGTTTCTTACATCACCTCTTGTTTCTGTCAGGATTTACTTTATGGTCACTGAAACATTTATTCGATGACAGTGAACATCTGGAATCCATGCCTTAGTCAAGTCGTGGGAGGGATTCATCGATCAGGAAAGCAGATAATTTGAGGTATAGGTATATAAAAACTTCATGGTAGGATACAGAATGATGTGAGCTCAGGGATTAGTGGATATAACATAGACTGAAGGGAAGGAAAGGGGGTGAAAATTGTGTTGTAAAATAAACACTTAGGATTGGGCTCCCTAAGTAGCCTTTTCTGTATATTCTGTATATGTATATGTAGACCCGTCTACTGACATGAAACCTTGTGCTTTTACTATTGAAAAAACTGAATTCTGATAATAAAGAAGACACTGGCTGAAACACACAAAGTGGGGGGTGTTTGTCACAACGTGTAGCAAGCAACTGCACTAGGTATTTCTCTATAGAACGAAGGAAACAGCAATTCGAACATGACCCTAGATGCTCTGCTCTACCAGTGCGGGCCCTGGGCTGCTTCAGCCCTACTGGGTGAGTGCTTAGAGACAAAAGTGCGGGCCAGTGCCTCTCATGAATTCTTAACTGCAGAGTTGGGCTTGAATGCAGCAAATGCTTGCAAAGTTTTCAAGCCACTTGCAAAGTTTTCCGGTCCCCCAAGGGATAAATGTTTGGTTTATAGAAGATGGATCATGAGTAAGAGTGGGGACAGGGCAGAAAGTGTCAGGCTGTACCTTTTTTTTTTTTTTTTAAATCTTTAAGAGAACCACTTGAACTGATGCTCAGTTTCCTGATCTGTGAAGCGCTCACCCTGTTCCAGACAGTACTATCTGGTTTAATCCCCACAGTAACTTAGAAATAGGTAATAAACGATCACTCCTCGGAGTTCATGGTTCTCCCTCATATTTTATAGTTAAGAGAAGTTGTAAAAGACCTGGCAAAAATGAAGATATTCTAAAGGGGAGGCACTGTTGTCTCTCAATTTGACTATTAAACAATGGAAACGCTCCTCAGAAATCTCATGCTGGAAGGAGGGGACGGTATCAGTGAGAGGGGAACTTGTCTCCTTGGAAGAGATTTCAAACAGTTCCAACAGCTCATTAGATGCTGAAAAGAAAGCGCTGAAGCCCAGACAAGGCTGAGTCAGCTGTGGGGTGGGCAGTCCCATGACTGGAGCTGTTTAGATATGCATATCTATTTAAACTTTGATCTTCACACAGTCTTTCTGCTTGGGAAGAGATAGAGTCTCAAAGTCATTTTAATTTTCATTTTATTGATGGCTAAGGATTTGAACACTTGTAAAAAATATTTAGTGGTTTTTTATGTTCTCTCTCTCATTTGAAACATCATCTCACTACACAACTCTGGGAAGTCTACAAATCACTATGTACACCAGGCTGGTCTTAAATTCCCAAAGATCCACCTAGCTCTGCTTCCTGAGTACTGGGACTAAAGTCATACACTACCAAGTCCATGTTTCTCATTTTGAGACCTATTTATTCATTTCAGTATTTCAGTAACTCATTGGCTTTTGGTGCTTAACTTTGCTGGAATTTTATAAATTATGGACATTTAAAAATACTTTAAAATTCTGGATATTAACTGCCTCTCTGAAGTAGTGTTGATCTCACTCCAGGATCCTAAACTGCAGTTCTCAACCTGTGGGTTGTGACCTCACAAGGCTTGCACATCAGATATCCTGCCAATCAGATACTTACATTAAGATTCCTAATAGTACCAAAATTATAGTGGTATGATATGATTATGAAGTAGCAAAAAAATAATTTTATGGTTTGGGCCACAACATGAGGCACTATATTAAAGGGTCACAGCACCCTAGGAAGGTTGAGACCACTTATCCTGAAGATGAACTTTGAGGATTTGCCGGGTCCCTTTGCCCATCTTCCTATTGAGGCCATATTGAATAAATCTCTTTTTTCTGCTTCTCCTTTTGATTTGACTCCTTTAGTTGACTTATTGAGGATAAGTGGCCAGACCTGACTTGAGGCACAGGCTGTGGCCCCCAAGCTCATTAACAAAACAATGTTTAGAAGGATTGAATGAGTTCCTCAGACAGAGCAACCAGCAGACCTGGGGCTCCTGCTAGGCAGTCTGCCCGGAGGCTTTGTCCTCAGAACTAGTTGGTATTAGCTTGGCATTAGTGGTTGGTTCCCTTTCAGAAGGAGTGAGGCAACATATGTAAGAATCTGCCTTGGCTTGAATTGGAAGGTCCTGCACAGACTCAAGGCTCCAATGCATGTTCTCCATCTAATGGCACTAAACCATGGAACAATTAGAAGGTGGGGCCTGGACCCAGAGGTCCTTATGGATGGACCATTGATGGTTCATACCTTGCCCTGGTTTTTACTGCTCCCTCTGCTTCCTGGTGCTTCGTGATGTGAGGTGCCTCCTGCTCTGTGCAAGTTCCAGGACAGCCAAAACTTAGTCACTGAAGGAAGTCACTGAAAACAGAAAGCTGGTGAAGATGTGGTTGAACAAGGGGCCATTTTCCAGCCCCAGCAATCAATAGAACTTGGCAGCTTTAGCTACATGGTTCTGGCTTTAGAGTCAAGAATAGAAGAAAAGCGTTATGGAATTTCCCTCAGTGACTAAGGAAAGTTGCTGATATCAGATGTGTGGCAGGGGTGTCCTTGTAGAGAGGACCCAAGAAACGACACTGTGTGAAGCTGTGAAGGTGAAGCCTAGATTGCCTTGGAGACCCCAAGATGTTAGAGATGCCAGAGCTTGGGATACCTTCCAAGGAAAGCTGTTAGCAGGGAGTGGAACCAGTCCAAGAGAGAGAAATGTGTTGCAGTCAGCAAAGCTGAAATGAGTTGGAGATCTGAAGAGCATTTTGACATCAGACATGAAGATTCAGTGTTTGGAGTTGGCCCAGCTGGTTTTTGGTCTTGCTTTGGTCCAGTGTTTCCTAACGATGTCTCCTTTTTCTATGTTTTGGAATGGTCACATATATTCTGTGCCATTGTATGTTGAAAGTATGTGATCTGGTTTTGGGTCTGATTTTATATGGGATTCCAGCTAAGAGATTGCACGAAAAGACTTAGAACTTCAGACTTTTAAACATTGTTGAGACTATGATAGACTATGGGGACTTTTGGAATTGAACAAAATGCATTTCACATTATGTTATGGCTATGAGCCTACGGGGGCCAGGGAGTAGAATATGGCGGTTTCAGTAGGTATAGCCCCCACAGACTCAAGTGTTTGAATGTTTGGCCCCTAGAGAGTGGCACTATTAGGTGTGGTCTTATTGGAGTAGGAGTGGCCTTGATGAAGAAAATGTGTCACTGTGGAGGTGGGCTTTGAGGTCTCCTATGCTCACGCTGTGCCCAGTGACATAGTCTCTGTCTGCTGCCTGTGTAGAACTCTCGGCTCCTCCAGCACCATGTCTGCCCGCACACTGCCATGCTTTCCACCATGATAAGAATGGACTAGACCTCTGAAACTGTAAGCCAGCCCCAATAGAGTTGGGTAATTTCCCACAGAACTCTCCATCAAAAAGATAAACCTAGTTAACCCTGAAATGACTGCAGCAAGAACACAACAAGTGCACTCTCCAAGGGCCATGGTTCACACATAGAAGTCATAGACAACTTTAAGTGGCATTTCTGGTCTTACCCCTTGTTTAAAGCAGGGTCTGTTGTTCAGTGCAATATACATCAGGGCAAGCAAGCTGGCTGTCGAGATTCTGGGGTGTTGGGGGAGGATTCCCGTGTCTGTTTCTCATCTCAGGATAGGCACACTGGGATTACAAATGCCAGTGACCACATCAGGTTATATGTGGCTTACAGGGACCTGAATTCTGGTCTTCCTACTTACACAACAAGTGCTTTTTCCACTGATCCGTCTCCTCAGCCTCTGGGATAAGTTAATTATAGTTATAAGTCTCTACAGCATCACAGCCTGCCCCCAGATGGTAGTGGAATGAGCTGTCTGTGACTGTAGTGAGAAAGTGGGTCATTCTCAGGCCATCTTGGCCTCCATGTTAGGCTCACCCATTTATAGCTTCTGTTGATGAGTTTGTGCTTCATGTTGGTAAAACTGCTTTCCATTTTTGCCTATCTTAACTTGCCCACACTGTTTACTGAACTTGATAAGGCAAGCTAAATGGAATCTTAAACTAGAAACGGGTGATGGAAGGTGGAAGCTCCCTCCTGCCTTAAAAGATACAGCTTCCTGCCTTCTATGTGTGGGTGGTTTAAGCTTTTTGACAAGTCATGTGTTAGTGACTTTTGCATTGCTATGATAAAGTACCTGACAGAAACAACATATAGGAAAAAGATTTATTTCAGTTCATGGTTTCAGAGGGGTACAGTCCATCATGGTAGGGAAAACATGGGAGATGGGGTTAGTTCATAGCAGTATGTCTCAGTTTGGGTTTTATTGATACGGAGAGACAACATGACCATGGCAACTCTTATAAAGGAAATCATTAATTAGGGCTGGCTTACAGTTTTAGAGGTTCAGTCTGTTATCATCATGGTGGGAAGCATGGCAGTGTGCAGGCAGACATGGAGGAGCCAATAGTTCTACATCTTGATCTACAGGCACCAGAAGGAGACTGTGTGCCACATTGAGCATAACTTGAGCATAGGAGACTTCAGAGCCTATTCCCACAGTGACACACTTTCTCCAACAAGGCCACACTTCCTCCAAAAAGCTACACTTCCTAATAGTGCCACTCCCTAAGGGCCAAGCATTCAAATACTTGAGTCTATGGGGCCATTCCTATTCAAACCACCATATTCCACTCTCTGGCTCCTATAAGCTTGTAGAAGTTGGAGATCAAGTGTCCGTAGAGTTGGTTTTTTCTGATGACTGGAGGGGAGTTTCTGGCATCTCTGGTGCTCCTTGTCTGGCATCTCTGGCGCTCCTTGTTTTGTAGATACAACACTCCAGTCTCTCCCTTTATAATTGTGTGAAACTCATTATGCATTTTCACACCTTTCTTTCTCTGTCTCTGTCTCTGTCTCTCTGTCTCTGTCTTTCTCTCTCTCTCACATACACACACAATTTATTTAGTCATTTATTGATTTTTCTTTCTTTCTTTTCTTTCTTTCTTTCTTTTTTTTTTTTTTTTTAAGAAAGAGGTTTGATATTTAGCCTTGGTTTATCTGGAACTTGTTATATAGATCAGGCTGGTCTCAAACTCATGGAGAACTGATGGGAGCCAGTTCGATCCAAGACTTTCTCAGGGTCTAGTCTGGACTACAGGCACTTCCATCCTACCCCATCCCACACCACATACAAAGAAGAAAACATAGGAACGATTCTTTTGGCTTATGTTTTAGTGGGTTCCATCCATGGCTGCTGTGTGCCTGGGAGGAGAATCGTGGCAATGGGGGTCATGTGGCAGAGGACATATATTCACTTCCTTGCTGACAGGAAATAGAGAGATACAGGAAGGAGCCAGGGGCAAGATAGCCTCCAAGACCTACCTTAATGACTTCCTTTTGGTGGGGCCATACAATTCTAACGTTTTCAGAACTCTCCTAAAAAGAGCACCACCAGTTGGAGACCAAGCATTCAATATATGAACTTATAAGGGACACTTGATAGTCAAAGGTCTCTACCTTACCTAGGGTGCTCTGAAGCTAAACACATCCGCCATGCACTGATTCTAAAGACGGTCACATTCCGTAGTATCGGGGATTTGTAAATGTGACTTTTAGGAGAACACAATCCATCCAGAACACTTTCAAAACTTTAGATTTCTAAGTAAGATGCTTTTAGAGTTTCTTTGAAACAATATTTCCTGCTGCTAAGAGCAGTGAAGAAAAGAAAGTCTTTCTTAAAAAAAAAAAAAAAACAGTGGAAACTACTGTCTATCAGCTAGCTGCCCTTCAAGATGTAAAAGCAGACAATTGCTCCACAAAGCTAGTACTCCCTTGGTTCTATGGGATGGATTGCCAGGCTTGGCATAGGGACTGAAAGTGCCTCCAGGTTCCATCCTGAGGTCTATTATGTTGTAATGAGTCTCAAAGAGGCAGAAGAGACAGCGGCTCTGGTGGGAACCAGGCCCTGCCCTCCTGTCTGCTCTGCTGGAGGCTACACGATGGCAGGAGGAAGGCACTCTGCTCTCCTCCCACACCTATGGACCTACCTCCCTCTTCAGCCTTTCTTGTCTTGAGGGGCAAGCTCTTCCACATGGTATGCTAATTGCTAACCATACGCTGTTGCTGGTCTAAAATGCGAAGTGGCCCCAGGAAAGCCTGTGGCATGGGATGACTGGGGAGACAATGGGAGGGTGGCCCCAAATGGAGGCCAAGAATGACTCAGTTTGATGTACCACACGGTGACTTGAGGATCATGCAGAAGGGACAGGCTGTTGATCCCTAGGCTTTCTACTTGGAAGGGTTAGCATGTGACCTGGTTTGTGGCACTGGTGACATTTCCTTTGGCTCGTCCTGTCAATCACACCACAGGGAATATGAATTTTCTCTTGTATAGTGCTTCTGGCTGACATTTCCCAGTAATGGCCTTTTCTGAAAACTCCAATCAAGGAGCTATGGAGGTGAAAGGAGAGACAGATGGGTAGAGAAAGGACTCCGTGGTGACGGGGGAAGCTCCACTCTGAGTAAGGGCACATGCGCCTGCTCACAGTGACCTTGTGTGGCCCAGGCAGGACCTGGAAATATTAAGGGCCAAAGTGAGGAGTGCAGCCACACCCTGCCCCTGTCCCTGTCTGTTGTGACATGGTCCTAGGATGGAGTCATGTGAGGGGATTTCTGAGTGTTTGTGAGAGAACTCCAAGAAACCAAGACAAGAGTCTTGTTATCCCAGTTTCTTCAAAACCATGGGTTGTTCTTGGTTTGTGTTTTTCCAGCCCCTCCCAGATGATGCAGATAGAGTTACTTTAGCTTATTCTTTATAACTGTCTATTTTTATTTGTTTATATACTTCCATAAAAAAAAAAAACACATTTTGCCACATGTGCCTTGTTCTTGTGACTTTACTATGTGACTCTTAATCCTGAGAATATTAATTGTCTGACTCTCTGAACAAAGTTGGCTGTTGCATGGGACTTTAGTCTGCCTGGTTTTCAGGCTCCATTCTCCCAGGTCCCATTGCCTTTAGAAGTAAACACCTATCTTTGCTTTTTAAAAACAAACAAACAAACAAAAAAACACCAAAAAACCCATCATGTCCAGGTAGATTCAGTGACCTGCTTTTCTCTCTTGTCTTGACCTTGCCCTAAGAAAGTTATACAGAATTCCTCTGGTAGCTAATGGTTTACATTAAGGTTAAGGGCTTCTGAGTTTTAGCTTTCAAGGCTATTCATCTATTCAGTGTTACCTTATATACCTCACTGGAGCTGGATCCAGCTGTCCCCTGGCTTTCTTTCTGCTTATTTCACAATGCTAGAGATGAGACCAAGGGTTTTGTAATACAAAGTAAAAGCTTTGATACTGGGATCCAGCATCAGCCTTTGGATTTTTTTTTTAAATTAAGACAGAGACTCACAATGGAGCCCTAGATGGTCTTGGAATTGCTAGGTAGAGCAGGTTGGCCTTGAACTCACAAAGATCTACCTGTGTCTGCTTCCCATGTGCTGGGATTAAAGGCACACACCACCACATCTGCCTTCCCTGACTTCTTGACTTGCTTCTCCTGAGTCCTGGGCTAAGTCTGACCTGCCTGTTGCTTCTCTTAAGATTCCTCATGGCATTTGCATCCTGTCTCTTTTTCTCCAGTGTCCATGTCTCTTGGTTGGGTCTGCCTCAATCATCTCCCTGGTTTGTGTAAAGCCTCTTTCAATCTAGTCTTTGCTGAGGAAAGGGTCTTTCTTAACTTTACATACAGAAAACCCACACCAAAGTTGAAACACTATGAAGCTGACTGGTTATTAGAGCTTCCCAATTGTACAAGTTGTCTCAGGCCATCTTTAGCCTGCCTACAGTCTGCTTACCACTCACTTCTGTGATCAACCTCATACCCTACCATCAGGCGAAACCTTTGGAAGGCACTCTTAGCAGATTATTAGCTTCTATCAATCCCAAAGCTAAGAATGGCATCAGTCAGCATCTGAGACTTGATATCTTAAGTCTACTTTGCTGCAACCTGCCTATTTGATGTTCCCAGTATATTTGGAAAATGCCTTGATTTATAACTGTCCTTTGTTCTGAAATGGCAAAAGCTTCATGAAACTGCTTCCACATTAGACTAAGTTACTCAGGGCAACTTGGATCTGTGTCCCCAGCTTGTGGTCACTCCTCTCTGGCATAAGAGTAAACTTGCTCCCTTTGAGGTGAGAGCTGTGTTTTGTGTCCATAATATTGACCAAGTGACTGAGGCTAGCAGACAGTCATCCCTGCTCATAGCAGATGTGAGGAGAGGGACTTGAAGGAAGATGGGGATTGAGCATGTCAGGGGGGCCAGGTCAGGTCATGGATGTCCCTGGAACAGACATAAGCAGAAAAGGAAACTGAAGCCAGTGGCGTCTAGAGCTGGGCTTGTGAGAAGCCACATGTGTTGAATTAGGATGTAATTGGTAGCGAGTCTCTTGCTGCAGTTAGGTGTACTAAATCAAGAAGTAGGGTTCACAGGAGGACATAGAATTAGCAGTCACCAAGCCCCAGGGCTTACAGAAGAGCCACAGAGCCTTGCATTTGGAATCGTGACTTCTGGCTATTCTTTTTTCATTATTTATGCCTGATTTAAATAATAAGTCCCAGGAACTTCACATAGTTAGTTTGCAGACATAGTATAGACTCTGAAGATTTCATCTTCTTCAAAACATTTATATTGGCTTTGTGATAGTGTGGAGTCTAATGAGTGATAGGCATGGTCTGGACTTTCCCTTGCCCTGATGAAGTGGAAATTTCTGGTTTCTTTAAAGACTCATTTGTGTCAAGTGATGTTTTTCTGGAAACTGTCTTATGAGAGGATGTTTTGCTAAGAACAGACGCAGGGTGTTTTTCTGGAGACAGCCTGGAAAAGGGGCATGTGACGTTTTGCTAGATCAGATGCTTAAGAGAATACACGATGTTTGGAAAGGATATAATTATAGCCCAATGGATAGTAGATGACACTGGATGGTATTGGTATGCCTTGCCAGTCTTTCCTGGTCATCATTGGGCTTTGCTAACACTGTTCTTCGCTGACAGCGTTGGGTGTTATTGGTTTGCCTTGCCATTCTTTGTTGGTCAATGTTTGTCATGACTTCATAGAGAGAAATGCACCAAAAAGACTTCTGGTGATGTTCGGGCAGCTTCGGGTCACTGGCAGATTCTTGCCGTGTTGAGCCTTGCGGTTTCTTCTGAGTCGACCTGCGGCTGCTGATTCGTGAATGGTGTTTGCAAGCAGCAGCTGCTGCTGCTGATTTTTGTGATCTGAACTGCTGATATCCTGATAATGCAGATTGGATTTGCTCCAAAGAAATATTTCTAAACAGGTCCACAGTCCCCTGCAAACCAGTGACCTCCAGGAGCAAGACTTGGTGCAGCTGATGAGCAGGAGCACGCTGGCGAGGGATGGGGTGACCCTCATTCACATTTCCAAGCAGAGCCTGACAACACAGCATCACCTTCCATATTTTATGTCAGTCCTTTGGCTTTCTCTTCCTTAGAGGAGGAAGGGCTGTGGGAGTGACTCTAAATTCCCCACAAGGCCTCGTGGTCAAGATCACCTGACACTTAGTACCTAGCCAAGATGTGAATGGATTTTGCTTTTTCTGACTTCAAGAGGGACTCATCTAGTGATAGAATAAGAATGTAGAAGACCGGTGAGAGTTTATTGGAAATGACTTTTTCACACTTAGGCTGCAAACAATGATCAAATTCACTGCTCACAGGTGCCCTCATGGAAAGATTGATCTCATTTTATTTTTTAAGTTACATGTATATGTATATGTGTATGTATACATGTGTGTGTGTATGGTATGTGAGTGGGTATGCATGTGCCACAGTGTACTTGTAGAGGTCATATACTTCCTGTGAGAGCTGGGCATTTTCTTCCCCCATGTAGGCTCAGGAGATTAAACTCAGCTCATCAGGTTTAGAGGCTAGCACTTTTACCTGTTGGCTCATCTCCTAGCCCCTAAACTCATAGTTTTATTACTTTTTTGAGATATGGTCACTCTATGTAGCCCTGGCTGCCCTGGAACTTGCTTCGTAGACTCAGTTGGTCTTGAACTCAGAGATCCACCTGTCTCTGCCTCTTGAGTTCTGGGATTAAAGATTTGTGACACCATGCCCAACTTATCTCCTATTTAAGAAATTACATAAACAAGAGTGTAATCTGGGCCTGAGAAACCTGCCCACGTGGCTCACCTGCTGTCGTGACCCAGCTTGTTTCTCCAAAGTTCACACGTTGAAGTTTTAACCCTCAGGAACTCAGACTTTGGTTGTGTTAGACAGGGAGTCACGGAATGTGTATCAGGCAGAGTGGCTCTATTTCAAAAGGCTTGTGTCTTACAAAAGGGGAAGCTTGGGTGCAGGGGCCTGTCTGTACACAGGAGAATGCCTGGTGTCTTAGTCACTTTTCTATTGCTGTGAAGAGACATCATGGCTAGGGCAATGCTTATAAAAGAAGGCATGTAACTGGGGCTGAGTTACAGTTTCAGAGGTGAGTCCATTATCTTTACAGCAAGGATCATGGCAGCAGGTAGGCATAGTGTGGAGCAGAAGGTTAGAGCTATTTCCTGCTTAAGAGCTACTTCCTGTGGGATCCACAGGAAATAGCTCAAAGCCCACCCCCAGTGACACACTTCCTCCAATAAGGCCACACCCCCAATCCTTCTCAAGGAGTGCCACTCTCTGGTGACTAAACATTCAAATATATGAGCCTATTGGGGGCCATTCTTACTTAAACCACCATACCAGAGCTGATTAAAGTAGAAACCAATATAAAATAGTGTCAGCACCCACTCAGGAGCCAGAGGCAGGCCTGGGACCAACTCTTCCCACAATCCCTAGAAGGAACCAGCTCTGCAGATACAACAATCTCAGATTTCTAGTCCCCAGAGCTGTAAGCCACCACATCTGTAACTCAGATCAACCCATTAGTGGTACTGGCGAATTGTAGAGAGAATGAATATCTTGTGTATTGTATGGATGCATCACTGGTCAATTAAAAATCCTGTGGCCTATAGCTTAGGCAGGAAATAGAAGGTGGGACATCTGGGAAAAGGATTCTGGGATAGAGCTAGGCAGGAGATTCACCAGGAAGTTATGACAAGATGGGCGCTTGGTACCTGACACAGGTAGTTTGGTACCTGAACACAGGTAACCAGACACATGGCAAAATGTAGATTAAAATAAATGGGTTATCTTAAGTTATGATTCTAGTCAGAGAAGAGCCTAGCTATATGGCCAAGGAATTTTCTAATATACTTTGAATCTGAATCTTATTTATGGGAGCATGGGGCTGGGAGAAAGAACCAGGGCCCAACTTCTGTAATGAATGAGAAGCCTATCAGAACCATCTCCTTGACCAGAAAGCAAACTAAGGTGGGGTTCCATTGGTCCCCTTCAGAGAGTGAGGTCAAAGTGGCTAATGTTTTCTGGGGAGTGAGGACAGAGCATCAAACAACATTTTGACAGACATCTCTGAGGGATTAGAAGGACTTGAAAGGAGGGAGACAGGTCCACTCAGCCCGAGGGATTCGGTTCCTGTACCTTCTGTTCTCCCAGCACTGGGACATACATGGTGGCTGCAAAGTTTGAAGATATAAGCCAATAGGTGCAGCAGGTATGTGGGCAGTGTCTTCTATATGAAGCACTCCTGAAACACACGCATACTCTAGGTTTCCAGACCAACAAGTCATTGCAATCCGAGTCACAACTGCTTTCTGCCAGCTGGACGTGTTCACTGCTTGCAACAGCTGGTCCGCGTTAACCTGACACTCCACACCAGGCGTGCTCTCCCTTTAACGAACTTCCTGGAGACAAACCGAGTTGGAATGTTGCTGCTCTCTTTGCCAGGTAAATAGATGAAAGGCTGTATTAGTCCAAAGGCGTCCAAGGGGCTAGGAACGTGAGTGAGGGACAACACATTCTTTTACAAATGAAAACAAGGCTAAGCTGGTTAGAGGAAGAGCCACCCCTCTGAGGCCTTGTGTGACTTAGAGCCTTGTTCTAGGGACAGATGCCCTTTCATCATTCAAAGGGAGGTGTCACAAGTCTGTCACAACACATAGCCAGTCTCAGGTAAGGTTGACTGTTAGGATAGAAGAAAAGTATGTTTCTCTCTCACTACTCCCTTCTCTCTCTTCCCCTCCCCTCCCCTCCCCTCCTCTTTTCTTTTTAAGACAGGGACTCCTTGCTATGTAAACCAGGCTCTCTGGAACTCACTCTTTCAGATCTTATTTGACTATAAGATCTCCCTACTTCAGCCTTTTGAATACAGAGATCACAGCTTTGTGACCCATGCCTGGGATAAGTGTTTTCTTAAGGAACCCTACGTCACCAGCAGAGTTCAGAAACAGAGAGCTTAAAATATAGATGGCTGTTTATTTATATACAGCTCATTGGGTAAAAGCAAATCGTTAACATTATCTCCTCAAATAGTTCTGGGGAGCAGAGTATGTGCTGAGGGGGGATATAAACAAACAGATGTTTCCATCTCTGAATTTCATTTAACACTGCCCCTCTGGGAGAGGCTTCTCGATGCATGCAATTTGTTAAGTTTTGATTTTGAATATGTGAACACAGATTTACCAAAAAAAAGCAAATGCAATTAAAATTAATTAAAAAAAAGATTGCCTGTGTATCTAAAATGCACAAACAGTTTCTTATCCCAACATTCTCCTTCCTAGGCTCTTTCCCAGTCAGCCTCTTCCTTCTCTTTGCCCTTCCTGTGTCCAGATGCATCTACTTTCTGGGCTGTGCTAAAGAACGCCAGGCTTCAACTCATCTGGTATCAAATCATTGCTGAACAATGGCCGAAGGCTTAATCCCAAATTAGACGGTGTGATGAATAGGTGAGCGAAGACACAACCATCGCCTGCAGGGTTTATTGAGGCAACACGTAGGCCAAATTACACGAGAATTAATGACGGCAATAAAGAGTTAGCCTTTCCTGACAGGAGGATTTCTCTTTCGTCATGCTTTTCCAGAGGTGAAGTCTCAGCCCTCGCAGTACCTCACACAACAGCAGTGTAGTCTCTGGGCTGTGACTACACTAGAGTCTAATAATGGGATTCAGTTGGATGTTTTGAGCCACACAGCATCAGCTTAACCTGGAGGTGGGGAGGGGGAGGCTGGAGCTGGAGCTGGAGCTCAGCTACTGGGCTGAAAAGGGTATGGTGGAATCCCCATAAAACCTCTGGAATCCAAGCTTGGCAAGCTGGCTTGGTTGACAGTATTTTGTACAGGGTCCCACTTGGAGCTTAGAAATGTCATCCAAGGTCACAAGCTGACAGGGTAAGACCTGGACCAAACACGAGAGGTCACTCCACTGTATCCTACTCCTTGAGCTGGAATATCACTGGGAAAAGCTTGCTTTCTATCAGCTCAGGGTGTGTGTGTGTGTGTGTGTCAGGGTGGGGAGATGGGGGCAGTGGGAATGTTTGGTATACTTTAAAAAAAACCTTTTTATTGATCTTTGTGAATTTCACATTGTGCACCTCAGTCCCGTTCATCCCTTGTCCCTTTGTCTACCTTCCATCCTTCCTCCACCTTCTTCTCAAAAGAAGACAAAACAAAACACAAAAACAACAATGATAACAAAACTACCAAAAAAAAAATCTCAATGTGGAAACTGCAATATGTCATGGTATGTCACACACTAGACCCCTTTGTCCAGCCATCTTTATTTGCAAATGTTCATTGCAATGAGTCCTTGGTCTGGTTCGAGGCCTCTGGCTTTTGCTACACTATCAATACTGGACCCTGGCTGGGATTCCACTCAGATATTTATTATGTTGTTGCCCAGTGTCATGGAGATCCTACAGCTTTGCATCTGTAGGACTGGCCCCTTCATGCTCTCTAGCAGTTCATAGATGGGGGAGACGTTGGGGTGGGCCAACTCAATGCCTGGGTGGTAGTTCAGCTGGTCAGCCTGCCAGTCCCCCACACCCACACCACTGGGGCCGCTCTCCAACTAGCTTACTCAATGCCACTGCTGGTGAGGGGCAGGGCCAGGCCTCCCTCTCAATCTTACACCCTTGGGGCTGGCTCACTTACTTGTACCCATGCCACCAAGGCCAGCTTTATTATGCTACCCTGAGGAGGTACAGGCCACTTTCCTGAGTGCTGCAGCCAGGGAGGGGCAGGGCCAGCTCTGCATTTCTTGGACATCAACATGGACCCAGGCAGCAGCCCAAACCAGGGACATTCTCATGGCCTCTGGTGGTAACATGGATCGGGGACATCAACACAGACCTCTGCTGTGCAGGGCCATGAACCCACATGTGGCCCTCAGTAGCAGCATGGGCTGGGACTTCACCATGACCTCTGGTGGCAGCAGAGGCTACTCACATCAGGCAGTTTCTCACCACCCTTGTGTTTCCAGTTCCTCCTCTCTTCATAGAGTTAAAACTGTTCAGCTTCTTTTTCTCTCCCATCTCTCCAGTACGTACTTTCATGTTGTAGTGGTGCCCACGGGAAGTCATGGAAGGGACCTGGAGGCAGAAACTAAAGCAGACCCCATGGAAGAGTGCTGCTTCCTGGCTTGCTTCTCATGGCTTACTCAGCTATCTTCTTATATGGCTCAGGACCACTTGCCTAGGAGTGACACCGCCCACAGTGGACTGTGCCTTCCCATACCAGTCCTTGTCTTAGTTATGGTTTCTATTGCTGT
This sequence comes from Mus caroli, assembly GCF_978045245.1. Lineage (NCBI taxonomy): Eukaryota > Metazoa > Chordata > Mammalia > Rodentia > Muridae > Mus > Mus caroli. Next base: position 64,092,834 of record NW_028227274.1, read on the forward strand.
AATAAAGCACAATGATCAAAAGCATAGCGTGTATGAAAGGGTTTATTTCATCTTACAACTTTCGGGTCACATTCTATCACTGAGGGAAGTCATGGAAGGAACGTAAGACAAGACCCTGGAGGCAAGAAATAACCAGGAGTCGTGGCAGAGCGCTGTTTACTGGCTCGCTTATTCATGGCTTGCTAAATCTACTTTCTTATATATAGGCCATGACCACCTGCCTAGGAGTGACACTGCTTCTGGTGAGCTGGACCCTCTCACATAAGCCACTGATGAAGAATATGTTTCACAGGCTTGCCTACAGGCCAGTCTACCAGAGGCATTTTCTCAATTGGTGGTCCTTCTTCCTAGATGACTTGGGCTGGTGTCAACTTGATCCAAAACTAACCAGCGAGCATAGACATAACTCAGTTTCAAGTTCCACCTTGAAAGGTTTTGCCATTCCTTTTTCCTCTTCCAGGAGACCAGCAGGTCCCTGATAGGAGACAACTCCACAAACTCCACGAAGCCTTCCCATGGTTGAACATATAGCACCAGCAAGACGTGAACTATTGTACAGCACCAACATTTATGACCCTTTTGCTACGACAGCCAACCAGCATCAGCTGACTGATGTACCATCTCTCCTGTCTGCTATCCTTAGCAATAGCATTCTAACCATTTTCACATTGGTTAGAAGATGGCAGAATTATTCCAGTGTTCGTCTTCTGGCACGATGAGATTCGGAGCAAGAGGACAGAACTTCCATTCCAGACAAGAACAAGGGACGTCTCAGGAGACTCCAGTAGAACTTTCTTTCACCATAATGGCTGCCCAGGAAAGATGAAGGAGACCTACATTCTGTTAGAAAAGATGGATGCTAATGGAGGTCGTGGTGCAAATTGATTCCAGGCAGACAGCTAAGGAACATACTGGCCTGCCTGGGCTAAGGGTTGAGATTAATGTGTGTCTCCATAAAGACCCTCTTGGGTTGCCTAATGTTTGTTTCTCTGTGCCCAGTGGCTTGCTCTTCTGCAGTGCTTCAATTATTGGTGATAAGTAACTAAGAAGCCAATAGCCTACCACAGTATGTGCTTGAATTCATTCTTCCTAAAGTTATTTCTTTCTTGACTCAAGAAGAAATAGAAAAGGAAACTGCGTGTTGAATTAGGTGTTTATGTAACTGTCTACTTTCCAGGACAGCGATGTAACTCAGTGATTGGGTTCATCTCTAGAAGGTATGATGATGCTCTGAGTTTGAGCTACAGTAACACACACACACACACACACACACACACACACACACACACACTGAATTGTTTATGGATCTGTCTTAGGTTTTCTATGGCTGTGCTAAAACACCATGACCAAAAGCAACTTGTAGAGGAAAGCATTTATCTCATCTCTCATGCTCTGATCATGGACTTGTCATGAAGGGAAGTCAGAGCAGAAACTCAAGCAGGGCAAGAACCTGGAGGCAGGAGCTGAAGCCGAGGCCATGGAGGAATATTACTAACCGGCTCGCTTTTGATGCCTTGCTCAGCCTGCTTTCTTATTAGAACTCAAGATCACCAGCCTAGGTGGTGCCCGGTCCACAGTGAGCTGGACCCTCTCACACTAATCATCAATCAAGAAAACTTACCACGGGCTTGCCGATAGGCCAATCTAGGGGTGACATTTTTTCAATTAAGATTTCTCTTCCTAAATGATTCTAGCTCATGTCAGGTTGACATAAAGCCAGCCAGCATACGCTCCAATGTACCACTAATTGTCAAACTGTTGTTTGCTTGTTGCTGGAGGGCATAGCTGTGCTGAGAGGACTCAATCTTTCCAGACTGGGGTCTGCTGTGGGCTGGAGAAACACGATCAGACAAGGCACCAGTCCAGCTCTGCCTCTTGTTCTGTACAACAGAAGGAGCCGGCACAGTGGATGCTCGCTTCTGCCCAGAACTGCCTTCAGCCTGCGGGAATGATGGCTCTTTGGGGAATCGATTCTGCTACAGTCCTCCCTCCTGCTCACAGAGCTTTACAAAGGGAGTTCCAGCCTTGGCCACACAGAAGCCACACATACCAAACCAATTAGAACCCGTAAAAGTTCTTAAGTGATGCTTTTCTTTTTAAGGAGTGAAGCCAGAAAGGTGGAGCCCCTGAACTTCTGGCTGCTAGCCACTGGTCCCATGGAGAAACCCAGTGTCACAGATCGAAATAGATGTGTTTGGGACATGAAAGTCAAAGACAGAAGAAGGAATCCTGAGTCCTAAGCATAACCACCCCGTTCTTCTCCTAGAGCAGTGGTTTCAACCTTCCTAATGCTGCAATCCTTTAATACAGTTCTTCATGTTGTAGTGACTCTCCAACTGTAAAGTTATTTAGCTGCTACTTCATAACTGTTATTTTGCTACTGTTTTGAGTCATAGTGTAAATATCAGTTATGAAGGATATCTGATATTTGACCCTGGGCTCACAACACACAAGATGAGAAACACTGCCCTAGACTGTGGTGGGAACCAGAGGATTCTCTCTCCCTTTGTGTTGATCCAGGTACTTGTCACACAAAGATTAGGATAATTCCTAATCTGGATGATTTCCCAAGATGCAAATATGTTCAGCTAGGTGAATGCATGACAAAATTATTGTTAAATGACCCTAAGCTCAGGAATAGGGCTAGTAGAGAGACAGTTGACCCAGAATATATAGCTCTAGCAAAAACAAACAAACAAACAAAGGAACAAACATCATCAATACAGCCAAAGATGGAGAAAAATGGCCCCAGCGAGCATATTTGCTAGTGAGAGAATGAAAAGCCTTGAATCTGGCAGACCATACTCAGACTAGAGTATGAAACCTCAGATGGGAACGGGGCTCCTGCTGCCAAGCCAAAGTGTGTGTGTGTGTGTGTGTGTGTGCGCGTGTGTGCGTGCAAGTATATGTGCATGAACATGTATTGCACATGTGTGAGTGTGTACATGTGTGTACATGCATATGTGTGTGTACATGTGTGTGCACATGCATATCTGTGTGTGTGTGCTTGTGTGTCATGTGTGTGTGAATGTGTGTGTGCGCATAAACGTGTGTTGCATATGTGCAAGTGTGTATATATGTGTGCATGCATATGTGTGTGTGTTTGTGCATGTGAGTTACTTCTCCTGGGAACTTTGAACCCATTACTATTAGTTCATTATAAAGAATAACATTTGCCTCAAAGGACAAGAGGATCGCTATTAATGTAAGAAGATAACTATTTCTCATGGAATCTGTGCAAGGGCAGTGAGCCACTGCTTCACCATCACTGAGTGTAGCTAGGAGGAGAAGGAAAGATTGTCTGGTTCTTGTGAACTGACTACAAAGTGTAGAGGAGGTGGTTCGCTCTTTGTGGAATGAATGGGCATGGATAGTATGGGGTTATGGATGGTATAGGTGTTAAGAGTTCTCCTCCTCCTCCTCCTCTCAGAGACAGGGCTATTCTACGTAGAGCCCTGGCTGTTCTGGGACTCATTAGGAAGACAAGTCTGGGCTCAAACTTAGAGAGATCCACCTGCCTCAGCTTCCCGAGTGCTAGGATTAAAGGGTGTACCACAGTATGTCTGGTTGCAAGGACACTTCTTAAGCCTCCTGGGCTGTCACTCATCAGTAAAAGCTGTTCCTGCAGCACACCCCAGTCAGGATGGGGGTGGGCAGAGGACAGCAGCTCCTGGGACTTGTGCTGGGGAAAACCAGAAGACCATCTGTTAGGTGGCTAGTGACTCTCTCCTGGGCTCATGGGATATTGTTCAATTTTAACAAACACATGGCCCTGATGTGCTGGTACTTCTGGCAAGAACACATTTTGGCAAATAGAAATTTGCTAAAAAAAAAATTAACTCACATTTTGCATTGTGTAGCATCTGTTCCCCAACCCAAGGTACCGGCTCTGAAGTAACTTGGCACTTGTGCATCTTCTCAGGAACCAATTTCTGTGGGTATCCAGACAGGGAGTGCCATAGCCCATCACTTCTGTCTGCTACTGAAGCCAGCATCCTACCCACTTCCATTTTCATGATTCCAAAGAAGACCAACCATTACATCGCATGGATGTTTGGAATTGGTTTCGACTTTCCTGGTAGCCAGTAACAGAAATCGCATCCTGTTGAGCTTAAACCCAAGGTGGACTTCCTTATGGACACCAAGGCACCTTTTCAGAATCCAGGGTAGGAGTGAGTTTGTGCTGGATGACCTAAGGATCATGAAGCACACATGTGGTCAGGGTTCACTCCATCTCCATCTTTGTCCTGTGTGTCCATTCAGGGTCTTTCTCTTGCTTTGTCTCTACAAGCATTGTTTCTTCTCATTTGGAAACATGATTGTAAATAGATAGACTCAGCCACCAAGGGAAAGGCTGCCAGACTCCAAAACAGCTGAAAGATTTACTGTGCAGCTGGGCGTGGTGGCGCACGCCTTTAATCCCAGCACTCGGGAGGCAGAGGCAGGCGGATTTCTGAGTTCGAGGCCAGCCTGGTCTACAAAGTGAGTTCCAGGACAGCCAGGGCTATACAGAGAACAGAGAAACCCTGTCTCGAAAAACCAAAAAAAAAAAAAAAAAAAAAAAAAAAAAAGATTTACTGTGCAAGGTAACATTGTTACCCACTTCTGTCTGGAGTCTTCAAAAGCCGCGAGATAAGCACTACAGACAGCTAGTTGTGGCCAGGCAGTGAGGCCCTGGCTGGCTTCAGGATCCAAGTGTAGTGTGGTGGCTACTCTTGTAGCCATGTCTGGTAAGCAGATGGGCCAGTTATTAAAAAAAGGGCGGGACTGAGGATACAGTCTTAAGGATGTGCATTATACTGTCAGATTGGCCAGCATCCCTGGTCCATCCATGTTCCATTCTGCCTTACTTGCTGAGGGACTGCTCTGTGCTCACTAGCCTCTGTGCATGGTAGTGAGGGAGTGCACTGCACACGGTAGCCATCACCTTCATCAGCAAAGGGGCCACTACTGCAGGAGACCCTCAAGATTGGGCCTGTTGATATTGGTGTTCCCTCATAGAAGGAGGTTATGAAATAGGTCATGGGATCTTCACCTGGAATTTCGTCACTCTCTTCACGACCTTCTGGTCACTTCTATGTGATTCTGCCTTAATTACACATGGCCTCTTTGTCCAGGGAGATGCTAGAGTACACAGCCCATGAAAGGCTGGCTGAAGTGGAGACTGTCTATCTGTGCAGCTACCAGAGAGGGGTAAACCATGCTGGGGTGAGGCTTTCTGGTGCTTTGGCTGCCTTGGTGCTACATGTGGTCCTGCAAGTGGCCCTTCCCCCATGCTTTGTAAATAAGCCCAGAAGCCCATTGTTTTCCCAAGTTGGGCTTTAGGAACAGGCAGCTGCTTGTTTAGATCTTCCCTGTTCCAGGAGGCACTCTCTGCATGCTCCCTCCCCTTTGCTCAACATGCTCTCTAGTCCAACTCTTTCACCAGTTAGGTCTTAGAGGGACAGATACCTGTTGAGTGGGAGGGTCTTGGGAATTCTTCCTGACCTACCCTTTATCACACGTATGGATTCCACCTGTTGTTTCCAGCTTTCTGGGGACCAGGGACGCATCACACTTAACCAGAAACTGCTTTTCTTCTGACTGTGGATTGTTACCTTTATCATCCCTCTGAAGTGACAACGTCTACCTGCATTTTCTGGTTCTTTATTTTGGCATCTATCTTCCCCAACTGGTTTAAGGTAGTCATAATCCAGCCTGACTCCCTCTGGTGCACGAAAGTAGCATCACAGCCGAAGTAGCTCTCACACCTTTTATCCCCTGCCCCTTCCTACTGAGCCATTACATTGCAATCTTCCTGCTCTATTGTCCAAACTTTTCTCTTTCGTGCTGTTATTTTGCCAAGGGTCTCCTTAAAAAGCGGTGCCTGGCACTGGGAAACTTTGCTTTAGGGATCCATTCTCGGCTCTGAGAAGAGGTTCACGACCGACTGCTGATTGTGCAGAGAACACTGCTATTCACGGTTCTCACCTTGTGCCTTTTCCATCCCACTCATGATTACACGCAATTTTCAGTCCGTGAAAATGCCCTGACTGCTATGACTTAGAACTGGGCTCCCTGCATGTCCGCTCAACTTCTTCCTTTCCCAGTTTCTGACTCAGCCTCAGTCCAGGGCGCAGCATCACTTCAGTTAAAGGCAGGAGAAGCCCCATCCTGTGGACTGGTGCCGACTGATCTGGGGCTCAAGTTCTGACTACTGTTTCCTGCCTTAGATCTGAGTTAGCAACTGGTTCCTTAGGTGGGAACCAGTTTAAATTCCTGCTCCCAAATCAATCTCCTAGATCTCTGACAGGCAGATGAATTGCTCCCCTGCTGTACGCGCCTGGTCAACCAGCAACCAGGCCCCCATCACCTTCTTTCATCTTTGTTCTAGCATTGCTTCCTGCTTGGATGCCATACCCCGCCCAAAGCTGTGGTCTCTGGTACGCATCTGCAGTTCTCTCTTCTACCACTAGGGATGCCTATTCTGAACTGCAGTAGTTCCCAAGATCCACGCATAGGGTCTGAAGACTCCAAAAGTGTCCTGCTCCAGCAGGTAGGGTAGATTTATATTCAGATCTAAATCTTCTCCAGTAATATCTATGTTTTCAAAAGCTAAAAATATTAGATGAAATTAAAGAAATAATAATAATAAAAAACGAAAGTGTTTTTAGTACACAGTCTTAGAGCAGTAGTTCTCAACCTTCCTAATGCTGCAACCCTCACCTTGTGGTGGTCCCCAGCCATACTTCACAACTGTAATGTTGCACTATTTTATGACTCCTTATATATATATATATATATAAGTATATATATATATATATATTGTAAGTATATATATACTTATATATATATATAAGTATATATATATATATATATATATATATATATATATATACTTATATATATATATATATATATTGAGATAGAGATTTGCCAAAAGGGTTGCAACCCATAGGTTGAGAACCACTGGGCTAGAGTCTCTTCAATTGATCGTGTTTTATACATGCCTTCACTGTTCCTATACAGGGGAAGAGTCTGTTTTCATATCCCTCGAGCCGAAACTTGATCCCTTATTCTCACGGTACTCTAACTCCTACCCCTGCACCCAGCTTAGTGGAACAGCAATAGCTTTCTATATGTGGTCATAGCCAGTAACAGTCAAATTATCAGAGGCACTTTAAAAGAGCAACTTCATTGACTAGTGTACTGGTTAGTTTTGTGGTGTCAACTTGACACAAGCTGGAGTTATCACCGAGAAAGGAGCCTCCCGTGAGGAAATGCCTCCATGAGATCCAGCGGTAAGTGATCAAGCTGGGAGGGCCCATTGTGGGTGGTGCCATCCCTGGGGCTGGTGGTCCTGGGTTCTGTAAGAAAGCAAGCTGAGCAATTCAGTAAGTAGCATCCTTCCATGGCCTCTGCATTAGCTCCTGCTTCCTGACCTGCTTGAGTTCCAGTCCTGACTTCCTTTGGTGATGAACAGCAATGTGGAAGTGTAAGCTGAATAAACCCTTTCCTCCTCAACTTGCTTCTTGGTTGTGATGTTTTGTGCAGGAATACAAACCCCGACTAAGACAGCTAGTGAGATATCTCAGTGAATAAAATGCTTGTAGTATAAGCCCAATGATGTAAGTCTGATTCCTAGACTCACAGGGTCAGGTGTGGCGGCTCACATCTGTCATCCCGGTACTCCTGCGGCAAGACGGGAGGTGAAGGGAGGGGAATGACACTTCGAGAGTCTCCTGAGCCAGCCAGCCTGGAGCACACTGCCCAGCTGCGACAAAACATATCCTGCCTTGACAGGAGATGGAGAGTGCTGATCTTCCCACGATGTTCTCCACACACTCACTCACCCCTTGAAGTGATAAATCTTCAAGAAGGTTTAAAAAAACAAACTGAGATTACACTTTCAAAGACACTCCCCCACCCCACCCCTACACACATAACGCATTCATACACATGAACACAATATACGAGCAAATGTAATGGTTCTATTGTGTGACTCCACTCACAAACTCAAAAATCTGTGACTCCGCAAACAAACTCACATTTGCTCTGTCATGATGCTCTGAAAATACATCAATAGAACCATCTGACCATGGGCTGACATCTCTGGAACTGGAGCAAAATCAATCTCCTTTCCTTAAGCCATTTTTATGTTAGGCATTTGTCATTGGGATGAAAAACAGGCTACTAGGGCTTCATTTCTCTTAGGTGTCTTAGGGATAGAAACAATGAATCACTATCTCTGTTTAGCCATTTGGTTAGCTGATAGACAGCACCCCAAATGGCTTTGCCATTTTATATTTCCATGTGCAGTGGGCATTTTTCCTGACCCTAGGAGGGCACTCCCCTGCTGTCTCTTTCCTTGATTTCCTCTGGTGAATCTGTCCATGTTAGCATTCATGTTTTGCATGTCTGTAACTCTTAAAAATCCAAGACTCAGTCCTCAGTGCAACAGTCCTGGGGGCAGAGCCTTTGGAGTGATTACATCATAATGGCTCTGTCCTTGTGGATGTGATCGGTGTCCTGACAGGACGGGAGGGAGCCTGCATATTCCATTTTGCTCTCAAAAGTCAATCTTTCCCTCTCACCTTGTAGTGGTCTTGGAAGCACAGAGAACCTGGTTCAGTCCCTCTCTCTGCTGGTGTCTTCATTCGAGACTTCTAAGCTACAGGTGGTTCCATTTTCTTGGCCAGACCCACCTGGAACCTCTCTTCAGTCTAGCTTGAGTGGGGTGCTTTGCTTATGGTCGTCTGTCACATGCTTGTAGCATTCTTACTGAGCTTTGGCAGATTTTCTGGAGTAGATGTTTTTCTTCACTCACTGTGGTCTTTGACAATTCACAGAGACTCTAGTCAGTCATTTAAAATACATCTCATCGGTTTTGCTTTTCTTACTAGGAACTGGACTCCAGACCTCCATATGCTACCGTCTATGCTCTTACACTCCTAGTAAAGACCACAGTCTCAGGGTTTCTCATGACAAGAAATGCAACCCATGGGAAAGTAATGGCTTTTTTGTTTTAGTCCCCAGAAGCTTTGGTTTGAAAAGCAGGCGCCCAGGAACCTTGCCTGCTGTCTCTGCCTGTGTTTCCATTTCCTCCAGACTCACTAGACCGCACTAAACATTGTGCACATGTGTGTGTATGCATGCGCATTTAAGACATTGCACTTTTGATGTAATTTTTTGTTTGTCTTCAGTACTCCTTGGTTTATAAGATTTTCATTTTTAAAGTTGGTATTGGAGTCTAATGCCAAATGGCTTACCATTGGGTATTTTACCACTGGACTCAAACCCATATTCATAGGCTTTTAGAGGGCCAGGGCCATGGAAGGAGTTACAGAGACAAAGTTCGGAGCTGAGACAGAAGGAAGGACCATCCAGAGACTGCACCACCTGGGGAATCCATCCCATATACAACCACCAAACCCAGACACTATTGCAGATGCCAGAAAGATTTTGCTGACAGGACCCTGATATAGCTCTCTCTTGTGAGGCTATGCCAGTGCCTGGCAAATACAGAAGTGGATGCTCACAGTCGTCTATTGGATGGAACACAGGGTCCCTAATGAAGGAGCTAGAGAAAGTACTCAAGAGCTGAAGGGATCTGCAACCCTCTAGGAGGAACAACAATATGAACTAACCAGTACTCCACAGAACTGTTTCTCTAGTTGCATATGCAGCAGAGGATGGCCTAGTCAGCCATCAGTGGGAAGAGAGGCCCTTGGTCTTGCGAAGATCATATGCCCCAGTACAGGGGAATGCCGGGGCTGGGGCCATGAAGCAGGAGTGGGTGGGTTGGGGAGCAGGGCGGGGGGGTATAGGGGGCTTTGGGGATAGCACTTGAAATGTAAATGAAGAAAATATCTAATAAATAAAAGAAAAAAAGAAAGAAACTGTAACCTCTGGAGCTTTCTATAATCTTGTCCTTTGAATAAATAACTGAATAAATTCTGTAAATGACATCTTATTGTCCCTACCTCCCTTCCATCATCTTCATTTTGGAGCATGTAATTTCATCAAAATGCACCGTTCCATCTGATTTCCAATCCACGAGCAATGACTTCGTCCCGTTCGTATGACTTTCCCATCCTTTGTAGATGGCTCCTACGCTGCATCTTCACACTCTAAGGCTCTTTTCCATCTCAGGGCTTTTGTGATTGCTGATCCCCATGCTCAGAAGGTCTTCTCTTAGGGCACAGAATACCAGTCTCTCATCAGTTATAACATTTGAGAGAGTCAAAATGATTTTTTGTTATTATTATATTATTTTGCTTGCTTACTGTCTTCCTACTAGAATTAAACATCATGCAAGCACCCAAATTGCTGAATCCTCAGATTCTAGAACAATTTGAGTGGTGAGGGCACACCTCTATGTTGGGCTTTTTTTTTTTAAAAAAGATTTATTTATTTATGTAAATACATTGTTGCTCTCTTTAGACACACCAGAAGAGGGCATCGGATCCCAATACAAATGGTTGTGAGCCACCATGTGCTGCTAGGAATTGAACTCAGGACCTCTGGAAGAGCAGTCAGCTCTTAACCATTGAGCCATCTCTCCAGCCCCATGTCTGACTCTCTTAATACTGTTATTTGAACCCACTGAAACACTGTCCTAATATTGTCAGCTATACAATATTGTTTCTTTGGGAACACTGGAGTCTTGTGAGGTCTGAGACTCAGGTGGTGAATTTTTGATTTCTAAGGTCAAAGGTGCCATTCAGATGTAAGATTAAAGGGAAGTGGATGAAAAAAAAATACCTAGAATATTCCATTCAAAGCTCTTGTAGTTAAGTCACAAGGAGAGGGGTTGGAGGGACCAGGGAAGGTTACAAGCGCTGTCCTGGCATTCCAGCTGAGCCCCAAAGGTGGAACAAGCTATAAAATACCCGTCCTTTCTCAGACTAATGATTATTTCATGAAAGCGCATCATTCCGACCTGAGTGTGCCCACTGTTCAGCTAGTGTCCCCGAGCACAACAGTGGAGGACAGTATGATATAGCTGGGGTTTGGAAGCTGTCCAAGAAAGTGGCAGACAGAATGGGTCTACTCAAAGAAAGCCAGGGTTTCAGGCAAAGTCACCAGTGATTCTTGTGGGTAGGAGGACCAGATGCCCCAACAGGACTCTAGACACTCCAGAGAGGTAGCAAGGACATAATCCAGTGATTCAGACTCCCGGGGATGAAGTTAAACAGGTTACCCTTCAAAGGACCAGTGGGCACAGCGGAGGCGGATCAGAAGTGCAAATCTGGTACAAAGGGCTCCTGCCCTGGTGCCCTGCCACATCCCTGAACCTCTCTGTCACCTGGGAGAGAGGGCAGGGACAGGAGGAAACTTTAGTGTCATCCCACATGAACCCAGTGTTAGAACTGGCACTCAACTGCACTTGACTGCAGCTACGCAGCCAGCCGACTTGAAGACTCAACTCAGCTACAGGGAATGATGCTAACCTTTGCGTTGGTGGGAGGCCGTGGTTGTGAAACTTGGCCAGAGAGCCTTTGAGACTACAAACTTCTCTCTATAGATAAAGAAACTGAGGCTTAAGTGATAAGGTGGGTAGCTCGAGGCGACTCAAATCTGTATCACATGGGAGGGGACAACGTACGTGTAATATGCCTTGCTCCCTGAGATGCCGCCTTCTAATATCAATCAAATTCATGCAGGAAGTGCTGAGAATCATCAGTGTATCAAGTGTAAGAAAATGCCACGTTGGCATCTTAAAACCGTACACACACACACACACACACACACACACACACACACACACACACCAGAGTATGGCCTTGCAGCAAAAGCTTTTAATCCTAGCACTCAAGGGGCAGAGGCAGGTGGAGCTCCAACCTTGTCTACACAGTGGGTTCCAGGACAGCCAATGCTACAATGTGAGACACTGTGTTTTTTTTAAAGGCATTTTAGGCTTTGATGCCAAGTTGGAAGAGCTTTAGGCCGTTTTATGACCATGAAGTAGCATGGGTCTTTTGTTATTGAATGCCATTTTCTATTCTACACTCACCCCTTGCTACTTCTAACACCTTAAAAAAAAAGTAGTAAAACTCCTTGTAGCAACTCCAAGACAAGATGAGAGGTAATCAGAGCAGTTGGCTGGGGAAGGAGACAGTGGTAATTTGAGTAATGGCTCACTTTGACAAGAACACTTAGGCAGCAGGGTGAAGAGGGGCAGGGGAGGAGGGAGAGGCAGCCCGAATCACTTCTCCCCCTGGTATGACATCTTGGATATCCGTGTATGTCTTCTGGGGCTTATCCTTCTTTAGCAGTAGAAGATGGAGAAGGCAGAGGATGACTCAGAAGGCTGGTGTCTGGCATCATTAGCCAGGTGCCTCTGACTCAGACCTGAGATGACCAACTCCATCCTACTCATTGCTCCGGTCTTTCCACTCAGGCTGACTAACACCCCAGTCACTCATTAGCTGCCATCAGATTAGTGCTCCTTTAAGAATGGATCTCACCTTTCTCCATCAGGCACCAGCAGATCAGGACCCAGAGTTTCTGTTGCTGCTTGCGACCTTCAGCTGCTTCTGCTTCTGCCATTCTCGGTGTGCAGGTGCCAACTTGAACCTGACAACTGGAAGAGGACACTGCCCCCTCACCTCACCCACCCACTGTGTCTACTTAAGTGGTCCCTTGAGTCCCAAAGGGAATAAGAACCGAGAGGGGAGTAGATTAACAGTCAACTTGGATTTGAGTTCAAGTTCTAGCTTTGCTATCTCATAGCCTGCTATGTTGGGGAGGTTGTTGTGAACTCAAAATTATCTGTTATTTAAGATAAATGTATTTTATAAGAATAAAATCGATACTAAATAGAAAGGCACACTTGACTGATACAGAATTGCCCTGCTCAAAAAGCCCACAGGGAGGCGCTCAAGGGTTCTAAACTAGAGGATGTACCTTGATTAAGCCCTACCTACTTACTCTAGTGCTGTGTATGGCAATCATGGCTGCATGCTAGCGATCTGATTGGTTCTGAGAGCTGCCGTTTATCTTTGAATTCTTAGCAGATCATTTAATGCATTAAGGAGAGCTAAACAGCTGTGAGTGAGAGGTTTTTTTTTTTTTTCCTTTTTCTTTTTTTTTTTTTTTTTGAGAGTTCTTTAAGTAATTTCATTTCTGACTATCTCATCTGAGGGGGTCAGGGAATTATTAAAAAAGGGTATGTGGTGTCAGCCTATGTTTGTGGTGTTTAAATGCATGTGCCTATTTCCCCACAGAAAAAAAAGGAGAAATAAATAATATTGTGTTTCAGTTTAAAACCATCAAGTAGCAAGAGGGTATGTGGTGCCTGCTACCTGGCAGAAAACTCAAGAGGTGTGGGTTGTTCTGATGAAACACTCTGAGAGCAAACAGGGGAGGAAAGGATGTATTTGGCTTATTTTTTCAGGTCACAATCCATCATTGGCAAAAGTTATGACAGGATCTGAAGCAGAAGTCATGAAGGAATTCTTCTTGCTGACTTACAGGTTAATGCTCAGCTGGCTTTTACATACAGACAGGACCACCTGTCAGGAATGGTGCCACCCACAGTAGGCAGGGCCCTCTAGCATCAGTTATCCAGCAAGACAATCTCTCACAGACACACCAACAGACGAACCCGATTCTCTTAAATTTACTATTATTTCTTGAGATTTATTTTATGTGTATGGGTGTTTTGCCTGCATATATGACTAAGCACTACAGTGTGTGCCGGATGCCCATGGAAGCCAGGAGAGAACATCAGATTCCCTGACACTGGAGTTAGAGATGGTTGTTCACCACTATGTGCTGGGAACTGAACCCAGGTCCTCTGCGAAAGCAGCCAGTGCTTTCAACTATTGAGACATCTCTTTTGGCCCAGAAACTTGATTATCTTTGATGCCTCAACTAAGACTTTTTTCTTCCAGGAGATTCTAGGTTGTGTTGGGCTGAGGTTGTCAAACAGGACAGGTAGAGAGAGGAGACTGCCCACTGGGGTGCCAGTGTGACTCACCAAGAAGCCAGTTGCGGTACTGATAAAATTCAGTGCAGGCAGTCTATGGAATCATTATGCCATTATAACTTGCCTGGTGTGAGCAGGACACAGACTTCTGCCTGCCACTGGTTCTATACCACAGGAACAAAAACTAAACAAGTTCTCACTAAAAGGAGAGGAATCGCTTTCATCCTTCTGCTGGTGGCTGCACTGTGCCAGCTAGCAAAGGAGAAACGTTCCCAGGGCTCAGATCTTTATCACGCAGCAGGGCAAGTAAGAGTAGATTTGGAAAGATGACATAAACTGATAACAGGCCCAAGTCACTGGTTTACCTCCTTGGGCTCAGAGTGTTTACACTTGAACGTTTAGACAAAAATTGGGCAACCTTGCACTTCTAAATAAGAAGACACAACTGGGCTTTGCCTGAGGGCTGTTCCTACTTCCTCCCAAATGAGGACACTTACAGTGTGTGGGTGCACACATGTGTCTGTATGTGTGGGTTGTGGTAAGCATTTACTGAAAGCAGCAGACAGATTGAAAGCAAACTTAAACAAGAAATATCCCGTACATGGTGGAAGCAACCTGTAGACACAGGCTGGTAACATCGGTTTGCGCTTTTGACTGCTCTTCGGGGTCAGCTGAGGGTCAGTAAAGTTAACTTTTTCCCTTGTTAAAGATTCCTGTAAAAATAAATATAGAGCAACACTCGCTTTCAGGGTCAGTCAACGGGGTCAGGCATCAGACACATACAAAAGGCCAACAGCAGGCAGGCCACAGAGCACAAACTACAGCCAGAAGGAAGGCAGAGGAAGAGAAGTGGAGAATTCAAATTTGGGTTCATTCTTGGCCTAAACTACTGTAAGAGGGAGTCTTCTTCTTCATTCCATAATGTGACATTGACACCCTGTAATTTCAGTTAATCTTTTCTTTTGATCACAGACGAATTAAAAGGCACCCCAGATGCCTTCATACATAGTCATCTTTAGTCCCATTATGCAGCAGCAATCCCGGATTTTCTGTTGGTAATCAGAGCCAATTATTCCAGCCATTTTGATACGTTCTAGTTTGGAGGTAGAAGGAACAACAGGAACTAGACGGCTACTTCATCTTCTGTGTGCTCTTTGGAAGCATTCCTCTTTGAGGGACAAGATCTCCAAACAGTGGAGCTTGAGCTATCAGAACAAGAAGCAAAACTACTGAGAGTACATTATTGGGTTTAAGGGTGAGAAAGGACAGTCATTTTAATTTCTGGGCCATAGTTTCAGGCTGCAGACAGCATCATGCAACAGTCATCCAAGTAAACATTCCATGCTGGTGTAGAATCTCTCAAAAAACTTTGTTTTGAGCCATGGTCTTGCTATGTAGCTCAGATTAGCACTGAACTTACAATCCTGCCTCAGCCTCTTGAATGTGCTGATGATAGGTGTGTGCCAGCACACCCAGCCTTCCATCCGCCTTTATCTTCAGCCCAGTTGCTCATGAATGATGGGGCATGTAGTAAAAAGTGGTTTTCTGCACAGGCATGAACTGGTTTCTGTATGTCCTATTATATTAGATCTACCCCCTTGATCAGAAGCAACACTGATGTAGTATGGAGAGCCAGGACAGCAAGGCACACCGTGAGCCTACAGGTGGTGGGGCTGGCAGAAGCATCAGGGACAGGAAGGCAAATCCATAAGCAGATCATATGACGATATCTGGGAGCACAAATCTCTGCTCTGTCCACAATAGTATATCCAGTATAGTTGATCTGAGGGTAGGTGGCTGCCTAGTTCAACCAGAGAACCACCAGATCGGGGCTCATTGTTGGTCCCTATGGTTTTCAGACTAGGCAATCTCCAGTAGTGTTATTCAGGTCTGTTATGGAGGGAAGAAAAGCCCATGTTGTTAGCCAGTGTATAACCTCTGTCTCTCCACTGTGCCCACCTAAGTTATGGGAATATCGAGCAAGCACTGGAACAAGAGGAGAAATGGCTGGTATTCATGGATAATTTAGTTTTGTGGTTATATGTTTCTGGTATGAGACAGATGTAGCTGTTCACTTGGGATAGGCATATATTTGAGACCTTGTCTATTTTGGAAACACATGCCTTTCCCCAAACCTTGTCTCTGTTTATCAGTTTTCCCATCCCGATCCTTCCCATTCTCATCAGTCAGTCTGCAGATCACTGTAGCCTCAGGTGTCAGCCTCAGGCATTTCTTCTGTCCAGGGACCTACAGTTCTGCTAAGAGGGAAGAATTTCCTCTCGGATGTCTACATGGGGCTATGGTTGACCAGCTGTCTCTTTTTAGATAGTGATCTTGACTGAGCTGTTTTTTGTTTGTTTGTTTTGTTTGTTTCAGAGGTGCACTTAAAAGAGGGACTTGGAGGGAAATGAAGGTGTGCACTGAAGGAAAGGAGGCACTCATTAAAGAAGCCAGAGTCATCTGCTCATGCAAGACACCTGTTCCCTCTGGAGCTGCCTGGATGTGGTTCCTCACATAACATTTCTACTCCAGGACACTTAGCTGCTGTATCCATCCAAGCTAAGGACCACATGGGACATTAAACAGTCCCTGATAGGGAGCTCGGGTTGCATGGTAATCTGAGGTCCTACTATGTGAAGGACTCTAAAAGGCCCAAGCAGGGCAAACATGAAGCTACAGTTTCTCCCAGTGTCCTAAAAGCCTGCCTTCATTTGATGCTTGGTCGTTTTCATAGCTTTCCTATCTGCTAGAACACTTTGAGATGATGTTGCATCTTGAGGTCAAAATGCAGATTCTGTATAGTTTAGCTATATCTACCGCAGTAGAACCTAAGTTTTAACAGGGCAACTGTCTTTGCTTGTTTTCTTTATCAATGTTTCTCAGATACCTAGAGTACCACCAGGCCCATTGTAGCTGTTTGGTAAAACAAAGGATAAGCAAGTGAGTGAATGAGTAAATCTGAGATAACCTAGGCTCAGAACTGTGGAAATTCTGGACTTGGAATTTGAGGTCTATTCTATACTCCACAACTTAACCATGGCTATGGCACACACCCTTTCTGGGCCTGTCCTTCATCATGTATATAATAAGATGGTTACTTACTCATTCGGTGACTATCCGCTTTGATTAACATCTATAGTCGCCTCGGCTCACAGATTGCTCCATTGCAATTGTTTCAAGAGCTACTCTTTCACTGTGCAGAACCTCAGTTTCAAAACTCCCGCCCTTCACAGGCCCCACCCACCCAGCACGCCCATCTTTAGGCCCCGCCCCGATTCCTCACACTCCGCCTGCAGGGCAGAAGCCCCGCCTTCCCTAGCTGCAGTCATCCAATGGCTGAGATACACGGCTAGGTGAAAGCGAGGGTGCTTTAGGTGTCCGGCTGGCGCCTGACCAGAGTCTTAGAGTTCTGTTCTTCTTAAGCAGTCACTTCCTCGAGTTTCTACCTAGACACGAGGCTCACCAGCTACCTTACAATTTCCTAGAAGGGTCAGCTGAGGCTTCACAGCCCGCTCGCCACGCTTCCCAGGAGCCCTGGGTCTTCACTGGCCGAGGCTCTTTGCTCGAAGCATTCTGGAAGTTGTAGTTCTTCTTCTCTCGGTTTCTCCAGGTCCTGTGGGGGAGGCGACCCCACGAGACTACAATTCCCAGAAGCCCACGCAAGACCATGGTCACGTGGCCTCCAGGATGCGGGCTGGTGGGCGGGGCCGGCCGGTGCTCCGCAGCTGAGTGTGACAGACAGAGCCGGCCGGCCGCCTGGGCCCCCAGAGACCCCGCCATGGTTCGTGCGGGCGCCGTGGGGACGCATCTCCCCACGTCCAGCCTGGACATCTTTGGGGACCTGAGGAAGATGAACAAACGACAGGTAACAGAGGCTCTGGTGGGGGGCGCGTCCTGTGCACCGGGACCTGCTGCGGCTGCAGGAGTTGGGGCTTCCCTGGTGAAGCTCTGTAGGGCAAGGACAGTTCCATGTGACCAGAGCTCCCAGTCACCCAGAGGCCCTAGGTTCAGATCTTCCCAGACCCACGTGTGGGCAAGTGATTGCCTTCCTGCATGGACAAGAGGAAATTGGGGAGGGGGTGCGGGAAGGGGAGCGCAATGGATGTCATATGCGCTTGCGGAAGTGAAGGGAGATGACTGGAGCGCGAGTGACAGCTGTCTGCGCGTTTTGAGGGCCACTCACTGTAGAGGGAGCAGCTTTCCCTGTGGCGCTCCAAAGGCCTGGCTGCGCACTGTTGCAAGTGGCTAAGAGGCTGACCGAGGGGAAGGGAAGAACTTTCTTACTGTGGAGCTGTTCATGGAGACCTCCCAAAGGGGTTTCTTCTGAGTTGGGGGGGAGGTGGGGGAGCTGGTTTTCTTGTTGCGTTCATTGGGACTCAGTGTTGTTCCTGCATCCTAGGTGGTGCCCAGTCATCATAGACCGAATTAACATTCATAAAAGGATTTCAAAAGTTTCCTCTAACTTTCCGAATCCACCCTTCTTGCAGCACTGTCTGTAGAGAAGGCCATTAGGGCTAGGGGGTCCCTGGACAGCCTGGCTTCATTTTTCACTGCTCTGTAAGAAGCCCGCTGAGGCAAAGTTTCTCCCCCGCCCTCCTTACTGTGCACCATCATTTCCTCCATCGTCCCGGAAAAGTATGATCGGGTAAGCTTCTAGGGACTGTAGTTTCTTGACAGATAGCCATTCTTCTTTTACCAATGATGACACACTGCGGTTAGAAAAGTAAGGTCTTTCTTGAAGAGGGTTTGAATGTTTTTGAACATGGTGTTTTCATGATCTGGATGGCACCTAG
Organism: Mus caroli; assembly: GCF_978045245.1. Taxonomy (NCBI): domain Eukaryota; kingdom Metazoa; phylum Chordata; class Mammalia; order Rodentia; family Muridae; genus Mus; species Mus caroli. Next base: position 64,111,539 of record NW_028227274.1, read on the forward strand.
AGATAGTTGTTCCACTATGTAGATATGGGAACTTTGGGAATGAGAGCATATATCTCCCCCTCCCTCCCTCAGCCTACCTCCTTTGTCTTTCTCATCTTCTTTTCCTCTCTTCCCCTCTTCTTCTATTTATTGCCCCACATCCCCCTCCCCCCCCCTTTTTTTTTCTGTAGAATTTCAGAAACAGGCAGCCATATGGGACAGTTTGGTGATTTGAATTTCTTGAAATGATTAAGATCTGGCTGTGGCCAGCTGTGTTGATGAACTTCCGTGGTCTGTGTGGTTAAGAAGAGGTTTAGTAGGGCATATCACTTGGCCTGGAACAGCAAAGAAGAATGCCCCCTGCTTGTAGACACTGTTCACCGGAAGTACAGCTTCATTTTAAATTTAGATTATTGGATAAAGTTTTTAAATGTTTGGTCCTGGTTACTAATGGCCGCCATGGCTAACTAGCAGGTGCGTGTGTGTCAGTCCCTCACATGGTCCGCCCATTGCGTCACTTGGGTCAGTAGCTTGTTGTGTGGCTTGTTCTGCTGGTCTACCAATTAAAATATAGAAGCTCAATTTCTGCCCTGCCTTTTTTATGGTTGGAAAGAAAATCCTTTTGTCCTTTTTTTATTTTTTTGCTTGCTTGCTTCTTATTCTTTTCCTCTCATAACCGGATCCTGTGATGCCTTGTCAGGCTTTGAAGCAGGACCCCCTTCCTCTACTGCCACCACTTACTAAATAAGAGCCACATGCAAGACAAGGGCTCTTTGTCTCTGCAGTGAGGAAAAGAGGAAGTAATACAGTGAATGGTGTTTTTGCTGCTCTGTGGCCAGAGTATCTGGCCCGAAATGGTTGCTTAAAACTCCTTGGAGCTTGCTGATTTCAGTGACTGGGTGTGGGCTTACTTTAAAGCTCACTTGGGGCCGTTATTTGATGAGCCAAAATGAGGAACAACACAAAGCGCCATGCTAATGTGATCAGGGTATATTTGGAAGGAGTCCAGCCTGTCTGTAGTTTGGTTAAAATTACATTTCCTGGTTGCCAAACCTGCACTCAGGTTTGTGGACATTTTAAAGGTAGGGTTTCAGAAGTATGGCCCGTGGGCAGTCCTGCCAGTTGTTAGGTTTTTGTGTGTTTGGCTTCCTCTTTAGCCCATATCAAAGGGAAGTGTTATTAAGGAATTGACTCTTACCTCACAATGATTTGTTTTCAAGCACAGAGAATCAGACTGGAAAATGTGGTTTTTGTTTGTTTCTTTGCTTTTGTTTGTTGTTGTTGTTTTTTGTTTGTTTTTGTTTTTTGTTTTTTTTAGAGACAGGGTTTTTCTGTATAGCCCTGGTTGTCCTGGAATTCACTTTGTAGACCAGGCTGGCCTCGAACTCAGAAATCTGCCTGCCTCTGCCTCCCAAGTGCTGGGATTAAAGACGTGCGCCACCAAGCCCGGCTGGAAAATGTGTTTTTAACTCAAGAGTTTTATTCAATAAGTGGTAAGAGCCTGTAACTTGGTTTTTGGCAAGAGAGACTGGTGGTCTGAAAACCTATTTAAAAAAAAATTAGCAGTCCTCATTTAAAAATTACGGTTTGGGACTTTCCCAACCAGATCTGTAGTCGATAATGAAACAGCCGTTGTTTTCACACACTGCCCTCTAAGTCAAGCAGAGCAGGTGGAGAGGGTTGGTAGCGAATGACATCTGCTGTAGAATCTCTTTTTTTCATTGTTTTATTTCGTTTTTGCTCTTCTGGGAATACTGTGATCATGCTTCCTAATGAGAAAATGGATACGATAGCCAAGTAGATAAACATGGCATGTGGCTTGAGTATCGAATCGTAGTTCTTTTTCTACTTTCATATCGACTGCACCACGTTGGAACAGTTCCAAGGATGGAGTTGTGTGAGAATTCTGAGTGCTTGTGAGAAAACTCCAACAAGACAAGCGTCTTGTGACCTCGGTGGTTTTTTTTTTTTTCGAAACACAGACTTGTGCTGGTATTGTTATGCTCTGCCCAGGTGCAGCAGATAGGAGTGACTTTACTTCAGCTGTTCTTATTCATGTGTCTTTCTGCTTCTGCAACATTGGACTTGGCCCTGTGATAGAACACATTACTTACATGATTCTCTTTAACCCTGGAATATAAATTGCCTGATGCTCTGAGTAAAGTTGGCTATTACATGGGACTTTAGTTCGTCTCATTTTTAGGTCCCACTCTTTCAGGTTCACGCCGCCAACTAGAGAGTGATATACAGCATCAAAACACCAAGGTTACTTTAAACTTCTTTTTAGGTCCTCCTTTCAGTTGAAAATTATGATCGCTTCAAGTCCCCTCTTTCCACCAGGTACTAATATTGGCATTTCCTTTGTTACATCATCTCAATGCATTTCCAGGTCTTACTGCTCCTCAAAGTGATTGCTTTAATGGTCACATATAAGATTCTGGAATCAGTCCCATGCTCACCGTAGGGATTTTGAAGAATTGCTTTAGTGTTTCTTTTGTTGTGATGCAACACCTTGATCCAAAGCAGCTTGAGGAGGGAAAGGGTTTATCTCATCTCACAACTTGTAGTGCATCGTACAGGAAGACAGGGTAGACACTCGGAAGCGGGAACCATGGAGGGATCCTGTGTACTGGCTTGCTGCTGCTGACTTTCTCAGCCTCCTTCTTTTAAACCACCCAGGACCACCCTCCTAAGGGTAGCACTACCCATAGTGAGCTGGGTCACCTCCCCCACATCGATCATCAATGAGGAAAATTCACCACAGGCTTGCCCACAGGCCAGTCTGATGGAAGTACTTTCTCAATCGATGTTCCTTCCTTCCTAATGACACTCCAGCCTGTGTCAAGTTGACATAAAACTAGCCAGCACAGGAAGAAAATCAAAGCTTGGGCCTGAAAAGATGGCTCCGTCTGGAAACTGCCAGCTTTACTGGGTTCCACCCCCGTTCTCCAGAAATCCATGGGGGAAAAAAAAAAAAAAAAAAGAGCCAGTGTGTTTTAATTTTAGGGCTGGGGAAGTAGATACTAGGCAGATCCCTGAAGCTCAAGTCAGCCTACCCCAGGCTAGTAAACAACCTTGTCTCAAAAAAAAAATCAAGATGGATGGTGTCTTAGTTAGGGTTCTTATTGCTGTGAAAAGACACCATGACCATAGCAACTCTATTTATAAATATTTACTTGGGCTGCTTTACAGTTTTATGGCTGGAAGCATGGCAGCACTCAGGCAGACATAGTGCTGGAGAGGTAGCCAAGAATTCCACATCTGGATTGGTAGGCAGCAGGAAGAGAGAGTGCCACTGGGCCTGGCTTGAGCATTCAAAACCTCAAAGCCCTGTGCTCCCCCCTCCCCCCGCCTGTGACATACTTCCTCCAACAAGATCACACCTGCTCCAACAAAGCCTCAGCTTTCTTAATAGTGCCACTCCCTATGACCCTGTGTGGTCCATTATCATCATCATCACACACACACACACACACACACACACACACACACACACACACACACGAGAGAGAGAGAGAGAGAGAGAGAGAGAGAGAGAGAGAGAGAGAGAGAGAGAGAATATGACTTGTAACTATGCTATCCTAAGATCACCTTTGGACCACCTCCTGTGCTTATAGTTTGCCAAAGGTCTTCTTGCAGTTGACATCTTCTCACTCAACATGCTTAATATTTGATACTAAAGTTGTTTACTCGCTATTTGAAATAGTGGAGTGTAATCTGCCATTTTCTACCTTTTCCTCATTATTGGAAATAAGACTAGTATAAATATCTGTGGACTCCCAATTTCCTATCTGTCGCTGTTTCTGATGAATTCTTGGAACAGGAACCCTGGGCTGATAGTAATCTGTTGATATTAATGTCAGTTGAGGGTGCTTACAGCAACTTGTATTCTTACACAGTGTAACCTTTGGTTCTATTCCTGGGTCTTAGCATTGAAGAAACTGAAACTTTAAGTTTCCTGGGAAGGTGAGAGGATTATGGAGTTGAGCCTTCCAAATGTTCACTCGCTGCTTATATTTTCTCACTGGAAAATTAGAGCTTTAAAGTCTTACCTGCTGTTGGCACGCTGGTTTCCTTATAGCTGGTTTGTTGGCGTTCAGTGTGTGTTAAAGTCATTCGTCATTATTTAACAAATGTAATGCTGACTGTTGCCAGACCTGTGTTGAATATCGAGAATGCAGTTCTGAACAAGGTGTGGAATGATCTCTGCCACTGTGAAATTCACAGTCTAGTGTGAAGACAAGTGAGTGAGTGTGTGCATGGCTGGTGGTGGTAGATGCTGCGAGGAGACGCGGGCTGCAGAGAACAGGAAGCGGGAAGGCGAGCTGCCCTGCGGCAGAGACTGGCAAGCTCCAGTGCTCTGCCAGCTTTTATAAAATTCTCTTGGCACATAGCCGTGCAAATCCTTTTAGATGTTGTCTGTGGCTACTTTCCCAATCCAACAGCAGGGCTAAGTGGCTTTGATCATTACTCTGTGGCTTATAAACCTAAACTATTTACTATCCGGCCCTTTAAATAGAAAGTTTGGTGACTCTTTGTTTCCCACGTCGGGGAAGGCTTCCCATGGGCACTGGTGTTAAAAGAGGGACTTGAGAACCAGTGACTTTTGGATATGCCAAGAGTCTAGGGAAGGAACTTTCTGGGCAGAGCAAGCCACTGGGTGAAGGGCTTGAAGAAAGGCACATGTACTGTTTGAAGAACTGATAGATGCTATACGTGTGGCTGGGCATGGTGAGTTTCACTAGGCAAAGCTGGAGAGTGGGGTATCTGTCAGGCAGGGCATCTGAGGCCATATTGAGAGAGCAGGCAGCAGCTGAAGGGGTTATGCATAGCACAGAGGTGGCCAGATGACACTGAAAGCAAGCCTAAGTGTGGAGTGGATTAGAAGACCTGTAGGAGGCTCTTACCCAGTGGGGCTCTGTTAATGACTTTGATGAGACTTATAGCAATGAGATTACTTTGGCTATTAGAAAAGGTAAAGTCAGCTGTGACTTGAAGCATTTCGGTTACCTTTAAAGATTCACTGAATTCCAGCACTGGGAAGAGTTAGCCTGATGGTACTGATGGCAGCGTTTGGAGGTTCAGGTGGGGGAGGAGGAACTGTCAGGAGGATAAGGTATCCAGAGAGTGGATGGAGTTTCTACCTGGAGCAGTGGCTCCTTTGAGACCTTTGGTGTGGAGGAGAAGGGATGTCAAACGTGGAGGGAGGCATACCATGGAGGAAGAGTTCATGGTGGAGTGTCTTAAGCTGACTGGATGGGAAAGGTGTGGGACGGTGGCCAGCTCCGACCCACTCATTCCCCCACCCACCCACCAGAATCTCTCAGCTAAGGTCCAGGGAACATGGATGCTGGTGTTTCCTGCCATGGATTCAGTTGAACTGCTTTCCTGAGCATTCCCGTGTGATTCCAGTGTGCAGCAGAACACAATGGCCCTTGAATTGTGGTCACAAGCCAGCAGCTTCAGTGTCACCTGGGAGCTTGTTTGAAATGCACTTCTCGGGCCTGCCAAATGATTGCAGTATGTGTCTGAAAGCTACAGCTGTGAAGGATGATACATGCTCAGATGTCAGGACCCTGTTAAGCCACCCAGCACTTCCCTGCTAGGTGTCCCTGACTGTCCTTGGCTGCATTTCTGCAGGCCAAGTGTATTTTGAAAAACGGTACTTTGATGTATATGAAAAATTTACACTTATTTTACTGTGTAGCTTTATGGGATACAGTGTGAAGTTTCAGTCATGTTTACATTGTATAATGATCAAACACAGTGATTAGCATCATTGTCACCTCAAACATTTATCAGTTGTCTGTAGTGGAGCTTTAAATACCTTGTCATCTCAGTGTATACAGGACACCCTACTGTGCTAGAACACCAAAAATCAAAACCAGTCTAGTCTGTTTCAGTTAAATATTGAATATTCGAGGAGGTACATGATCTGGCTCCTGTTCCAAACTCCAAAAGGAAGTGTGCAAGGCTGATAGATACTTAAGGTGGGCTCTAACTAGGCTAATTTTACTTCTGAAACACACTAAAAGATGTTTAGTCACCAACTATTTCAAGATAGGGAGTCCAGGCAAGGAAACAAGATTACCCAGGTTCTAGAAGCTGGAAGACAGAGTTAAAAATGGTAACTGAAGTAGCCTGAGAAGTAGAAATGCTGAGAGACTCCAGGGAAGCTCTGGAAAGATGCTACCCAGTGACATGGAATCCTTTGAGACTCAGTTGTAGCAGATACCTTTAGGGATGGAGAGAAAAGAGGACAGGCTGAAGTACATCTTCTTTGTCTGAAAGTTGAGATGTGTGAGGTCCCCACTCCTCCCCAGTCCTACCCACTCCACTGACTGGGGTTTCTTCTCCCAGATGGAAGACTAAAAAGATAAATAGGAAGTATGTGGAGTAAAGGCTGCCAGACCTGTGGAAGGTGTGGACACAATACTGTGCGAATGCTGCCTGCCAGGGGATTAGAAGCTAAGGTGAGGGGCAAATGTCCTGAAAGTTCCTGAAAGTGCTGCCCTCGCCTGTCAGCTTCTCCAGACATCTAAAGGATATGAGGCAGGGGAGAAGGGACCACATGGCCTTGGAGTAGTTTCCATTCCAGGATAGATGGTCCAGGGGAAGGGACGAAGGTTGCTGGAGCAGAGTTCATGTGGTTCTGCAAATTATCCTGACAATTGCAGGGCTTAGGGGAGGAAGGCAAAGGCAGATAGGTGCCAAAGGCAGGGCTTAGGGGAGGAAGGCAGAGGCAGATAGGTACCAAAGGCAGGTGCCTTCTTGCCTTGTGGGAAGGAAGGGCAGGACCTGAAGAATTCATCTCTTGGGTAGTGTTAACAAAGGTAACTTCAGACTCCCTAGGTGCTGTTGGAAGGGAGTTGGGATGTCTATCTGTGCTGATTTTCCCTTTAGTCCCCAGGGATTGGCAGGTATAGCAGGCAGCCGAGGCAAGGGAGTCTGTCTCTCCGCACATGTGCACATGTGCAGCAGCAAAGGAGCCAGGTGAGCCCTGTGGGTTGGAGGGAATTTCTGAGGTAGGGCTGGAAAGCTCAGAACCTTACTCACCGCTAACAGCAGCCACGTCTGTTGGCTTCTGGGACTCCTCTACTTGTGTTCTTAACCAAATATTTCCTCCTCCTCCTCCTCCTCCTCCTCCTCCTCTTCCTCCTCCTCCTCTTCTCTTCTTCTTCTTCTTCTTCTTCTTCTTCTTCTTCTTCTTCTTCTTCTTCTTCTTCTTCTTCTTCTTCTTCTTCTTCTTCTTCTTCTTCTTCTTCTTCATTTAATGTATTATTGATCATTTAAACATCCAGGCATTTTAATGCTTTGTTTCTAAACTTTTAACAGGTAAGTGTTGTTTTGTTTTGTTTGCAGAGGCCTACTGGTTAAGCCCTACAGTACTGTTTAGCTTCCATTTGAGGTCACCTTTAGTTGTGGGCTAGCGTGCAGTGTAGGTGAAGTTACTTTAGATGTATCAGAGTTCCAGGGTGAGAGCATGGGGCTGACAACTAGCTGATACTAAGCTGATGCTAAGCTGCATCTGTACAAGGCTGGAATGGAAGCTGCCAGTGGCTGAATTCTGGAAGGGAAACGCTTAGGTTTTGAAGTGCTGGGGAACCCCAGAGCTATGACTAGCTTTGTTGGGGAAAATCCCCAGTTCATATTTGAGAGACAGCAAGCAGGAATTTAGGATGCTCAAAATGCTGGATGCAGCATTTCTGGGGTCATTAAGCCCCACAACCCCCTTGTTATACAGGGGTATTTGAGGGCAAAGAGGCTGTAGCAGTCATGGCTGATCAATCCCACAGATAGGTGCTTCCTCCTCTTTTTCTCACTGACTGTGAGGTGATATTTGGAAGGCATACCCTGTGGATAAAAGTTGAAAGACTACCTGCCCTAGAATCACATCTTGTTTAAGTTATGTAAGCATCTCCGAGCCTTACCGTGTGAGTATTGACTATTTGGCCATCAGTTTTCACTTTGGGTTTGACCTGTTTTTGTTCCAGCTCTACTACCAGGTTTTAAACTTTGCCATGATCGTGTCTTCTGCGCTCATGATCTGGAAAGGCCTGATTGTTCTCACGGGCAGCGAGAGTCCCATCGTGGTGGTACTCAGGTAGGTCCTGATCCCAGCCCTCATCCTGCTTTCCCCTGAGATCCAGGAGGAAGGGTGCCTGGTGTGACAGCCATGAGGTTAAGACTGTCATTGGATAAACTATTCGAGACTCTTTATTGATGGCTCTCGAGAGTGTTTCGTTAATTGAAAAATGCTGTCTTTTTAAATGCTGTTTTAGAGCAGTGGCTCTCAGCCTTCCTAATGCTTCCACCCTTTAATACAGTTCCTCATATTGTGGTGACCCCCAACCATAGAATTACTTTTGTTGCTATTCCATAACTGTAATTTTGTTACTGTTAAGAATCATAATGTATATATCTGTTTTCCCGATGGTCTTAGGTGACCCGTATGAAGGGTTTGTTGGACCCCCAAATGTGTTGTGACCCACAGGTTGAGAACCACCATTTCAGAGCTTGTAGATGCTGGTGCTTTTAGTGTTCTAGGACAACAGTCCAGCAAAGTGAGATAATGTCATCTGTACACAAATTGGCCTTTATACCTAACTAATTTAAAATGTTAAGCCATACCTAGTAGATGGGGGGGGGTGTCCCTCCAGTGCCCGGCAAGTGTCACGAGATGTCAATGGCCACTACCTCCTGTTGTGCTTATGAAACTGTATCTGCTTTAGCAGAGTGGATATTGTCAACTTCATGCAACCATAAGTTATTCAGGGAGAAACCTTCAGTCCATTTGAAGCCAAATGAGCCTGCTTGGAGCCAGCAGGTGCACCAGGGTGCTTTGTCCGGTGTGTCTGACATCATGAAGTCCCATTGTTGGTAGCAATAGAGCCTCTTTGTTGTATGGGGGCAGAAGGGGAGCTATTGTAGTCACTTGATCAGAGTCATAGCTGACCAGTCCAGGAGCCAAAGCCACAGTGCAGGGCTTTTGCTATTTCCAAACTAGTGCCTTTCCTTGTACTGGGCTCTGCCGACAGATCACGAGGCTGCAGCTGTGTCTGCATTTCCCCAGCTACCTTTGTGAGACTAACCAAGGGGTGGCCTTGCAGTTTCCATAAATGTAGATGTCTGAGGACGTGTAGTTCACAGAGGAGTGTGTGTGTGTGTGTGTGTGTGTGTGTGTGTGTGTGTAAGAGAGAGAGACACACACACAGACAGACACACTTCAGGAGTGTCCTGGAATCCTGTGGTGCATTAGGAATGAGGAGGGCACCAGGCTCCTGGGTCCTGGACACCATGATCCTGCTTCAATTGCAGTAACTCCACTTTTGCATGTAGGTGGGTATAGTGCTCAGACGCTGTTTGAGGAAATGATTTTGTTTTGAAGGCTTGGGATGTCATTCTATGGTAAATCAAGTGCAGAGCACATTCAAGGGCCTGAGTTTTATCCTGAGCAAGGGAACAGGAGGGAAGGAAGAAAACAAACAAACAAACAAACAAACACGCTTTTTGGAAGAAGACCTAGGGATGTATGTCACTGGCAGAGTGTATTTGTAGTGTAGTTGGAGCATGTGTAAGGCATTGGGTCCCATCTTCAATGCAAGAGGGAGAGGATCTGGGTGTGTCCCAGACCTGGGTGTGCCCGCTCATGCACAGTCCAAGGCACACTGAGATTATCATGAACGCTTCAAGATTACCTTTGGTAGAACAACCCTGGATCTAAGATCACTAGGCTCCCTTCTCATCACACATGCGTACACAGGCATTTCTATGAAATTGCAATACCCAGGGACTTAAACAATCCTTTATAGTTTTAAAGCAGTCTGATTTAAGTCATGAGCTGGTAAAGTCCCTCAGTTGCTTGGGGGTTCCCAGCCATGATAGAAGAGACCTACAAGTTGATGCTACTGGACTTGGAGAGTTGCCGGATTTCGGTGCCCCCTCTCAGCCCTGGGACTTTTGGAGGATTATCTTTTGTCACCGCAGTCTGTTGTCACAAGAGTTTTCTGACACTGATTCCCAGACTGGTGGCTTTGGGAAATTCACTGAAGGAACGAAGATGAAGCCATCAATGGAGAAACAGGCATTTTAGCTGTTGTTCTGTACAAGAGAATAAAGTCGGAGGCGCAGCTCATCTTAAGAGGGGGCACAGTAGGGGCCCATTTTGGGGACCAAACTTGTTTGAACTTAGTTCTGTCATCAGCCCATTCCCCTTCTCAGTCAGCTTTCCTGGTTAGCATGCCAGGTCTGATCCTGCACTCAGAATTCGGGGTTCACTGTAACACAGAGCCCTTGCACATGCTTAGCGATAGGCCAACTTAGCCACACATCTCTTTCCTGCCTTCTGCCTGCTGGGAAGCTGGTGCAGTACCAGAACTGAAAGGCCCCAGAGCTTCAGCCTGCTCCTTCCTCCTTCCTGATAAACAGATATTACCAGCTCACCTTTGGTTCCGAGCTCCCACGCAGTCGACTTTGTAACTCTTATTCCTTTCCTATGTATTACATTTTAGCTTTCAAGTCCCCATAGCTTGCTGTTTACTTCGAATACATCAGAGATTTTGGCATAGATTTGAACTATTACCGTGAAGATTTCCTTATCCATCTTCTACACCAATAATACTTGTTGGCATTGGGCTCCTGTAGAACATGGTCAAAAAGTTGCCGCTGTAAGAGGCAAGACCTGGGTTCAGATTTTATCCCAGCTGTCAGCATGCTTCATGACAGGGCCTGCTAGCTAACTCTCTTCATTTGTTTTCTTCCCTTGAAAGCATCCTGCAGCATTGTGGGTGCTAAGGCTGTGCCATGAAGCGAAGAGATGGCTCTAGATGTTAACCAGAACTAACAGTGCGCAGCTCCGAATGAAATGCATCTGTGGACGCAGGCCTTCTTTTTTTTAAGGCCATAAGTAGGCAGCGTTTACCTCAGAGCGGACACTGTTCTTGCTTCAGCTCCAGTGCAGTACATTGTTCAAGGAGTGAGAAGGAGACGGTGGAGGGACGGGCTGAGAGAGGGAGCCCCTGGTGCTTTTCCAGGCATAAGCCTCACCAGCCATGTCCTCATCTGAGCTGGAGGGAAGCCCTCCAGGTCTGTGTGCAGTGCCTTTGCCAACATGGACTCAAGGGTGGCTAGGAGTTTGCTTGTACCACCCGATGGATCCTGGGACCCACTGACTCTGACTGTGTTTCTTTGCAGTGGCAGTATGGAGCCGGCCTTCCACAGGGGAGATCTGCTGTTCCTCACAAATTTCCGGGAGGACCCCATCAGAGCTGGTGAAATAGTTGTTTTTAAGGTTGAAGGAAGAGACATTCCGATAGTTCACAGAGTAATCAAGGTTCATGAAAAGTAAAGAAGTCTTACTTGCTTTCACTTTGGTACTGTAAAGTTTGCTAGATGCTGTTAAAGATCAGTGAGAAGTCACAGAGCCAGACTTGCTCTCCTTGGCACCAGTGACCTGACTTGGTCTGGAAACCAGGAGTTGACAGTATTTTTTTACTCACGATAACTCACAGGGTGATTATGAGGGGTAAGGGAGATAATGTTTACTAAAATGTGTAAGAAAGCCAAATGAAAACAAACCCAGACTGCTGCGCAAGAGCAAGGGGTCGGTTATCGTAACTGTTCAGAGGAGTCTCAAAGAGTCCCTCTAACCCCAGACTGACTGCTCTGAAACCAGGATCTCCTTCTGACATATGATAAAGCTAGCTGTTCTCTGTGTGACTTTAGCCAAAGGGGCGTTTTAAGCAGTGACTTCAGCCCTTACTGAGTAAAACCTCCTTCCATAACATGTCCTGCACTAGTCCTTCCCTGACAGCCAGACTTGCCTTCCCCTTAGGTAGCAGTGATGATGCAAGACCTTAATAATGTCTGGTTTTTGGAACAAAAACTTTAAATTCTAGCTCAGATCCAGAAAGCTTCCATGTGAGAGTGGGGCCTTTACATTTTATATATTCAGTGTGTACCCTTATCTTTGTGTAGCTTTTATAATAGCATTTTGTGTCCACAGTTTTATACAATTAAATTTGGATCTGTAGATCTGTCTTTTAAAAGAGGGTGGATTTTTTACCATGGGTTGGAGGAGGGAGAAGGATGAGGAGGGACTGAGGGTTTGATTCCTGGTATAGGACACTCAGGCCTTTCCCTGTTCCCAGGTCTACTTAAAACACTCACCTTATTACACTGGCTTTTACACTAATCCAGATTCTGTACACACTGCTCACAAACAGGCACTGTTGAGTGTTCACGTGCCCTCTGCTTGCCAGCCTCCTGAGCAAGCCGCAGGGAGGGCCTGACACGCAGCTTTCACCTCTGAAAGTTGTTTCTAAGCAAGGCGATGTGTTCAGAGCTGAGGCTGTGGTGGCTTTGTGCTGTAACTTCCATAAACTGTGACAGAGGGTGCTGCCCTCTGGAGTCTACACAAGCGCAGAGCAACCTGCTCCTTTAGACACGGGTTCCGATGCTTGCAGGCTTCGAGCCCCATTCTAAGGGGGCCTGAAAGATTCCCCTTCTCTGAAAGATCCCCTCTTCATAACTCTGTAGAGCTTCTGAGCTCTGTTTGTGTTCTCGGTGCCACCTTCACAAGTGACTGTCCTGGTAAGTCCCACCTGCCAGCTGACTATATCTGTCTTATGCCATTGATGACTATTTCCCTGAAAATGGGACTTTGCATCATGCTCATAGTGGTGAAGGAAGTGAAGAATTGGCAGTTCTGCACTTGGTAAGCCCGAGGGCAGTCACAAAGCATGGCCACAGTGCCTTATCCATACCAGTTCCTGTGGAGACTGAGGAAGAGTAAGCTCCATCCTACCAGACTTTCCCCTGACAACTGAGAAAGGATGAGAGCAGCGCAGGTCATTCATTCAGCCCCGCCTGATTTTTGACCGAGTCAGACTTGAGGGAAGCAACTGAGGCGTAAGTTCACTGCCTCTTTCGTTCTGGAGTGCTGTGAACCTGGACAGGACCTATTCCCATGATCCTGCCCATTAATGAGTGACACTGATACTCTTATTTTTTGATTAAAAACCAAGTTAAGGATTAGCTCTGTTTTTACAGAGGATGCCTGAGTGAGGAGCGATGCTGTGTACCAGTCGTTGCCTTCCCATTGCCTGGGGTTGCTTTGTGTTTTGGTTGCCAGGGTTACTTGAGTGTTTTGGAGTTTTCAGTCTAAGAAATTGTCATTAGATCTGTGCTTCAGCGGGGTGGTTATCTGTAAGCAATCAACTTAGTCCAAAGAGAGGTCAAGCCTTCCTCAACTGCTTTCTAAATGCTTGTGTCTGGCTGTAATGTCTGGGTTAAACTAATACGTTTTTAATGATGCTGTCCTGAAAATGATTTCTGAGAGGATGTCATTTTGCTTTCCAGAGATAATGGTGACATCAAGTTTCTGACTAAAGGAGATAATAATGAAGTTGATGATAGAGGCTTGTACAAAGAAGGCCAGAACTGGCTGGAGAAGAAGGACGTGGTAGGAAGAGCTCGAGGGTGAGTGTGAACTTGTACTAATCAGAAGGTTCAGAAACCAGGAAAACTCTAAAAGATGAAGGCGCTTGTAAGAGAATAGAGTCGTTTGTCACATGACACATCAGAAGTGCTGTAAGCAGGTCCAGACTGTGCTTTGAGACCAGTTAAATCTAAGCCTGGGCTAAGCAGTGAGACCCTGCTGTCTTCAACAAAACACTGTTTAGAACACTGGCTGCTTTCCCAGGGGACCCAGGTTCGATTCCTAGCACTTACGCGGCAACTTCAGTCCTGTGGATCTGATGCCCTCTTCTGGCCTCTTCTGGCACTGTGAACACTGGCACAGACATACAAACAGGCCAAACACCTGTACATATAAAATAAATACTATCTTTTAAATGAAAACTTAATGATATCCAAGGATCTAAAAGCTATAACTGAACTAGAATATATTACCTATACACTGTGTTTAATTCTGTTCTAAAACACACCTTCACCTAAAGATTAGTTATTGGGGGGTTTAAACACCAATGGCTAGAAACCCTCCCAGAGATGGCCTCTGCTTAACATTTCAGTGACGTCTGGACACTCTACTGATAGCCATGTGCACACATAACACACAGTTGTAGCTGGAAGGACGGAGTCTTTATATCCAGCAGTAAGTAGAGGTAGCTTTTTGTGTGTCAAATCTACATTTTTACCCTTTTAATGGCTAAATGCTGTTTGGTTGGCACCCATAATTTCATATGCAACCATCTCGGAAGACTTTTTGTAATCTACCTTTGGATTATTTTCTGTTTGCCTCTCATAACTAGAAAGCTTTATGGAAAATTTTTAAATGAATGATTATTTCAAGGATTAATTATGATTGACACCGCGCAGAATGTATCCTCATTTAAAAACTTAGCAAAGGAGATGTTTTCCTCCCTCAGTGGCTAGTTCATAAATGCTAGTCATAGAGTTTAAGACTCCTGTTAGAAACGTCACCTGTCTCAGCCACACGCAGCAGGGCAGATAGCTCCTGTGTGTAAGGTTATCTTTATTAATCGGGTGGTGACACGTGGGCTTCACACATGGGTGACACATGGTGACACCAAGCCTTCACCCTCTCCCCTCGACTGCACTCCCACTCGAGTGTCTGCAGGGAGGCAAGCCAGTCCTGTATTTCTAGTGCCTGTGGAGGCCTCTGACGGGAGGGAGACAGAAGCCACTGTGCACATGGCACCTGCTTCTCATTAGCATAGATAATGCTGCTGGCGCTCACCATTTACACATTGATGCTGACCCTGCGGCTAATCACTCGCTCTGAACTGTCCTCTCTGGGACCAGTGGTCGTATCTGAGTCTGTTAAGGGTGCACATTTGTGTTCATTCCTCAGGGAACTCATTTGTTAACTTGAAAAGCACTGACATGAAAATCATGACAATTGTTTAAGTTCTGGCCAATTTTCTGTGTGCTTTATTTGTTGTCTGGTTTCATTTCGGGTCGTGCAAATCTTATGCGTTTATTGTTGAAGCTTTTTCTGGGAGCTGTTTTTATATAGGCCACCTGAAAATACTTTCTTCCTAAAAACAAAACCAACTTAGGTTTTTGAAAGTTGCTTATCGTACTTGAGCAAATGGTTCAACTAGTTATTTCAAGGGTACCAAGTACAGCTAGATAGCTTTGCTGCTCAAAAACCATGCACCCACTTAAAACTGCCCAGCCTTTAGTGTTTGTTCGTATACTTCGCTGACAAGCCTTGAGAAAGGAGTGAGCCCTGACCTTGGGCAATGCTGTGCCCTAGGAAGACTGGTGTCCTGAGGTGTCGAGCAGTAAGTGTTGTGTCAACATACAGTAAACAAAGGTTATATTTTGTGCTTTCCATTCCTACATTTTAGGTTCTTACCTTATGTTGGCATGGTCACCATCATAATGAATGACTATCCAAAATTCAAGGTAGGAATTTCTGTGTGTGTATGTTTACTTAAGTTTTAAATATCGGAGCTTTGACCTGCGCAGTTGTACATAGGGAGTCATCATAAACTGTTTTGCCATCGATTTTCTGTGGAGCATTTGTAATGGCCTATAAATTAACTTAACAACCTAACTTATTAATATTTAAATTAGTTATTTAAAACAGCTTCTTTTACCTTTCACATTAGCCGGGTTCTGAAACGGTGTTTACAAAGTTGTTGATTATTATGGAAAAATTTTAGCATAATCTGAAGCAAAAGCCTGGTCATATTTATCAACCAACTTCAGTAGAAATGGCATTTCTATTTTTAAGCAGGCAGTAGGGAATGTACAAAGGAGTAAGCACCACATTAGCCGTGTCTGCCAGGTATTTGATCCCCAGTCATCAGTATATTTTTGGGTCTTTATTCAGTGTGCATTGAACGGCTAATTTAGAGAACAAGGCCGGGGGGAGAGAGGTCATCTTTTGAGCCTGTTCTCAGTCTAGCATTGAGCAGGCTTCATCTGAATACATTTATAAGCCCGAGTTCATTTGTTGACCTCGCAATGCTTTCTCACTGTGCTTTCTTTACAGTATGCTCTTTTGGCTGTGATGGGTGCATATGTGTTACTAAAACGTGAATCCTAACATGAGAAGCAGTTCCTGGGACCAGACCGAAGTAAATTCTGTTGAAAAAGAGAAAAGCTAATATATTTGAAATGTTCCACTTTCTGTATAAAGAGAAACCAGGTGGGGATGTTTTTGTCTTATCTAAATAAATGATTCACCAGTAAAGATGGCTTCCTTTTGTGGTCTTTGATTGGAGTCTGCCCAGTCTCTGCTGCTGGAGGCAGTGGCTCCTACAGAACATGGGGTCAGCAGAACTTCAGACACTGGGCCATGGGTTTGGGCCTGGCCTGTAGGAGGGGGCATGGCACAGCCCACATGCTACAGTCACAGTAGCTAGCTTCACAAATAAAGTTCCTAGCTTACTATGATGCATCTGAGGGAGACAAGCTCTTCAAAGAGCAGGACTTTTTATTCATTCAAGTGTAATCTGATAAACAAATGAAGTCTAAAGCTTTTTAGAAGGAACAGATGCAATCTGCTTTGTTTTTGTGATATATTTTGGGATGGTTTGTGCAGTTATTTAAAGTATTCAGTAAATTATAAAGACAGTGTGGAAGCTGGAGAGATAGCTCCATAGTTAGGAGAGCTTATTGCTTTAGCAGAGGACCTGGTTCCTAGCATCCACGTCAGACAGTTCATGCCCTCTGGCTTTCTCAGGGACCTGCACACACACACACACACACACACACACACACACACACACACACACACACGGTGCACATACATTCACATGGCAGATATGCATACACATAATAGATACATGAATACATATAAAACAATGCAAAACCTTTGAGAAGTGTTAGAATTCAGAAGTCAAAGGAAGTCATCCTTTCTCTCGCCCCTTTCCAACTCTTAGGGATCTCTTTGGTGGAACTGGCTCTTTCTACTCTAAATGGCCCTGCTTCAAAATCAGTCTCTCAGTGAAGTACTGAGCAAGTACCGAGACTCCTGCCACTGTCTAAGGTGCTGGAGACACACAGCCCGAGTCTTGATGGAGGTTCTGGTGTAGTCGCTGGAAGAGAGAAACAAATCCGGGGTTTCAGGTGGTGATCATCACTGTGATTAAGGATTTAGCAGGAGACACTAATGGACGTTATCAGAAGTTACTGTTAGACGGGGAGGGGATGCTAGCTCAGGCCCATAAGGACCAGAGTTTGATCCCTGGGCATGGATGTTCCTACACCAGTGTTAGCACAGGAGAGACAGAGACAGATGCGTCCCTGGGGCTTGCTGATGGAACAGCCTAGCTTGCTTGGAGAGATCCAGACCAGTGAGAGACCTTGTCTCCAAAAAGAACAAAAGAAAAGAAAAAAATGGTGGAAAATGCCCTTGTCTGAGGAACAAACACACCCGACAGACTGGAAGGCTCAAAGAGCAAGCTGGGCAACACCTGAGGTGGTCCTCTGGCCTTCACACACACACACACACACACACACACACACACACACACACACACACACGCATGTGCACCTACACATAGACACATCTACTCTGTATGTACAAACACATACACATATAAGAGAAGTTGCTGCTCACATGGAAAACAGGGAAGCTGCATTGATGTAACATTAAAGAAAGAAAAAAAAAAAAAGAGTGGTTTGAACCAAGATGGAGTCCAAATCTGAACTTTCCACTTCTCTCCATGTATCTTCTGTCAGTCTATAGTTTGTGGTCTCTGGGTTGTTTGTCATGTGTGTTAGTTCCTGTCCCTAACAAAGGGCTTAACTCTGTGTTTTATTCATCAGCACAGAAAAGATGGTGTGGGAAAGAAATAAAAGGAGTCCTCACAGAAATCTTTAACAAGGATGTTTTTACCAGGAAAGCGCTTACCTTACTGACCCGAGCTGATCAAGAATAGCACCCCCAACCACACACTCTCTCAAGCTATACCACTGTCTTCTTCCAACATTGTTTGTTTGTTGTTTGAGGTTGCTTTCAACTTGGCTGCTTTCAGCAAATGATTACCACAACCCACACCTACACCTATGCCTACACATGTACATTATTCTGGGTCTGGGACATGGAGAAATACATAATTAAAGCTATGCACTTAGGTTAAAGCTGATTACATGGGAGGTACAAGCCATAGCAAGGTTGGTTACATAACGAGAGAATGCTTAACGGCCAGTTAAAATTGAATCAGGCAGAGCACACAGTAGGACACCAGATTGAGTACATAATCTAAAATCAAGTACATAATCAAGGCATAGTTTTAATTTAACTGCACGGTCTGGCCAAAGTTGCCTCTTTGAAGGTGAGGGGTGGGGGGGCGTCTCTGCAAACACCATAGCCAGCAGTATCCATCTGAGAGAGACAAGAAGGCAGTTCGTTCAACATGACTCAGTAGCTGGTGTTGGTGTTCAATCTTTGAAAGTCTAACTTTGAGTAGTTTATTTCAGGCACATTTGAGCAGAGTTTCATCGTGATTATTTACTCAATTCCATGTGTACAGCAAAACTCAAGACATGACCACTTCAAAATGTTGTAATTTGACATCTTCCATAAAGATAGGTTCTATAGATTGAGAAACCAGTCTCAAGGGTCTGGGAGACCTGGCCACACAGATAGCACAAAGTCACCAAGCTATTATCCATGTCTGTTCCTAGCCGTCTGGGCAGATAATAGGTTATACATCTTTTCCTTTGAAAAGACATTCCTGTGTGTTTGACAGGACTGGTTCAGTTGGTGCTTATCTGTGAGTACAAGGGGCTACATGTCTCCTACATGAAGGCAAGAGGGATTTCCCAAAAGATATTACTGCAGCAAGCACAGGAGTCCTGGGGAAGAGCACTCCAGCATACAGGAACGGAAATTACAAAGCAGGCAGGCTAGTTCATCTCTTCTCAAGCTTGCTGGAGCCTGCAGGTCTCTGGCTGTGCTGATAGATTCTGGCTCAGGAAGTCTGGGGTCCTACTGTAACATGCTCCTGGCAGGGGATGCTGAGGTGCCCAGGCCACAGACTGCACAGCCAGTGTCACAGGAATGAAAAGAGCCTGTGGTGTTTGGATATACACCACTGTTTTCTGAGCACTGTGACATCCATGTCTAGGTGGGGATTCAATCAATCGCTTTCTTTCGCTCTTTGAGAATTCCTTCCATTCTGATCTAAGACTTTAAAATCTCTGAAAGCTCATTGGTTACCTTCATGGCCTTAGGCAAATTACTTAACTCCCCTCAGCTACAGATGGAAGATAACAAGCTGCTCTTAAATAAAGTAGGCCACCATAAATGAAGCTATAGGAGGGTGCTGACATGTACAAACTACACACTCGCCAAGTGCTGTCCTTTTGTCACTGGGGATGGAGACGGGGGAGGGTGGGTGATGGAGGCTGCAAGCCAGAGTCACAGCTCAGGCTTAGTTCATTGCCTTTTATGACTGTCTTCTCAGATGGTAAGAGGCTTTCCACCACATTCCAAGGAGAGGGACCCCCTTTCTTCCCAGTCCTCATGACTTTCCCTCTTTCTGGCCTGCCTTACATTGGCACTTCCCTTTCAGTGTGAGCCTGTACCTTGTTATACACCACTCCAGCCCTTTCTCCTGCAGGGACTCCTGACTTGTTGAAGACCAGCAGGGGTGCTCTGTTCACGGGGCCACCTGCCTTCCCATCCTGTTAAATATGTTGTTGCAACAATAATGAGGCTCATCCTGTTAAAATCAGCCAATTTAAAGGAAAAAACAGTGTTTACAGAATGCTTCCCAAAGATATTGTTTTCCTGTGCCTTTTAATAAAATGATGAAGGAAAAAAAAATCAAGTTTTCTCTCCTTACCGAAAATAGAAATTTAAAATGGTGGGCCAACACTTGGTAATTTTAGCATCTTCTTGGGACTCTAGTTGGTTACTACAACCTCTCTTATGATTGAAATACTAGGAGTTAGACAGATCCCTGGCAGGCAGGCAGACAGACAGAGAGAAGAGGCATTTCTCCAAGATAAAGACATGACAAGCTTTTTCCTACCAGAAAAAAAAGAAAAAACAAAACAAAACAACCCCCAAAAACAAAACAAAAAAACCCCAAAACCAAAAAACCAAACCAATCCAAACCAAACCAAACAACAACAACAACAACAAAAACCCAAAAAGACTATTTATTGGAATTGTCATGAGGGAGGATCTTGTGGTGGGAGTCAACCAGCCTCCTTCCCTTTATCTGAGGGGAGAAGAGATCTCATCACATCCTCAAAGATATGTAAAAATTCTGGCTCTGCCAGACAAAATCGGATTTCCAGTTCTGAATGCCCCCAAAACCTCAACCCTCAGCCTTGAATGCCAATGAGGGAATCCTCCTGCCTCTAACCTCCTTAAGCAAACATTATCAAATCTCACTTTCTTTAAAAAAAAAAAAATTACACAGATGTTGGGGATTGAAATCAGTCTTCATGCTTGCAGGGCAAGCCCAATCCTCACAGCCTCAGCTCTGTCAGGACTCTGCTGTGCTGTTGGGTCTGATCAAATGGAAGTAATGAGATTTTGTTCCTATTAGATTGAAATTTTTTTAACTTTGGGGCATTTTGGTTCCAGTTTCAATACCTGGAACACACCAATAAGCATTAGAACTCTCTAAGGCGGTCCTTATCCCTCAGGGAGATCTCCTGGCAGCTCTTTGATGGCATGTGACAGATTTCTCTTATAACCGGATGGACTGGGAAGTATCTCAGAGACAGCAAAGTAACATATAGGGCTGGCAAGACGGCTCGGCAAGTTAAGGTGCTTGCCACAGGCCTGGAAAACTTCAATCCCAGGACCCACATGTGGTAGAGGAGAGACCTGACTTCTTCAAGTTGTCCTCTGACCTCTGCAGTCAAGTGTGACTATAGTTTTAAAAAAAAAAAAGTTTTAATACCCACCACGAGGGAGGAAATGAAGTATAAAATCCAGGCACTAGATCACCTTCTATAGGCCAGTCCCCCAGGGCTCGAGGTTCCATTATGCATTTATATCATTTGTACACTGTGCTTAAGGTCAATTTAGATTTTTCACCCAAACTGTGCAAATCTACCGTGGAGCAAGCTTCTGGTTGTCCAAGAGGTTAGTGTGAGACTGTTCCCAACCCACAGGCCACAGCTGTGCCCCTCAAACCCTCCCACTTCAACACTCTCTGTGTTAATCTTATGCAAACTCCAGACAATGACTGAAGTGTGTGCTTGCATATACAGGCCAATGCCAGATTGCAGATACTGAATTCCTCTATTAAAAGTTTGGACGTATTGTGTCTCAACAAACCCAGGCAAATGAACCGTTGTGACAAAGAGGAATTTTGACCTTTAATATTTTTAATGTATCTGTATGTTGTGGGGGAAAGAATGCACACACCACAGCACATGTATGAAGGTCAGAGAACTCTGTGGGTGTTGGCCCTTGCTCTCCATCCTGTTTGACTCAGGGTCCCTTGTTTGCAACTGTGTGTGCTCCAGGCTCGTGGGCCGCTGAGCATCTGGAGTCAGTTGTTTCTCCTTCCCACCCTGCTGAAGGGAGATTGGAATTACAGATGAGCACTACCACATCTGGTTTTATGTGGTTCCTGGTGATTTTAACTCACGTCCTCACACCTGTGTGACAAGTGCTTTACTGAGCCATCTTCTTAGCTCAATTCTGGACCTTCCTTTCAAATATAGAATTTCATTTTATGTGTATGGATGTCTTGCCATCCTGTACGTGTCTGTGTAGCATGTGTGTGCAGGTACCCACAGAGGTCAGAAGAGGGTGTTGGCTCCAGTGGATATGGAGCTACAGATGTGGATGCTGAGAATCAAAACCAGGTCCTCTGGAAGAACAACAACAAGTGCCCTTAACTGCTGAGCCATCTCTCCAGCCTAGTGACCTTTCTAAATGCACCAAGTATGAGAATCTTTGGGCGAGGGGAAGCAAGCCTGGGCACAGGCTCCTGAAAACCCATCCCTAGGTGGCTTCTGTGCAGGACTGAGAACCAGGAAAACCAAACTTCTGCACATATTGGGAATAAATGGGCTTAAGTCACTTGGCTGTTCAGACCTTCCTTCTGGTCTTCATGAAGACATTTTAAGGTTGCCTGAGAGGAAGAAAAGGTAGATAGATACATTGTATCTCTCTCACCATATCTCCACCCAAGACAATGCTAACCTCACTATTAGGGATCATTCATTCAGTTTGCATTTGAGCATCACGTCTTACAGAGTAGCTTTTGGCCCAGTGCCTTAGCCAATCAGTTTATTCTCATTCTGGAATTCCGGGCAGAGAGCCATCCTTCACCATGCTCTGGGTTTAACTGGTTTCCTCTGTTTCAAATGAGACAAATGGTGGAGTGTAGGAGTGCGTAGAGAGAAAGAGGGCTCTTGGGTCACAACATAGGATCACAACATGACCTCTATTTACCACTGAGCAGTTGGTAACAACCAACTTGGCCCCAGTCCTTGTCTCCGGAATTAGGATCAGGGCCAAGAACAGATTAAGCATGTAGACTGTAGCAAAGCTGTACTCCTTTGAGACCCTCTGGAATATTCTTCTTTTTTTTTTTTTTTTTTTTTTTTTTTGGTTTTTCGAGACAGGGTTTCTCTGTGTAGCCCTGGCTGTCCTGGAACTCACTTTGTAGACCAGGCTGGCCTCGAACTCAGAAATCCGCCTGCCTCTGCCTCCCGAGTGCTGGGACTAAAGGCGTGCGCCACCACGCCCGGCGGAATATTCTTAAGTATTATCTTCGGTCATAAAAATTCCACTTATATTTTCTCTGAATGTTTTGCTTGCTTGTTTAGGTTTATTTGTGTTTTTAGTTGTGGGGGCTATGTGCCCAGGAACGCAGGTGCCTGTGGAGGTTAGAGGTTCGGGATCTGCCTGTTCAGGCTGTAAGACACCTAGTGTGGGTGCTGGAAACTGAACTCAGGACATTTAACTAGGGCTGACTTATAGTTCAGAGGTTTAGTTCATTATCATCATGGCAGGAAGCATGGCAACATGCAGGCAGACATGGTGCTGGAGAAGGAGCTGAGAGTTCTACGACTTGACCCTCAGGGTGCAGAAAAGGCTGAGCCACGCAAGGAGGATCTGAGATCTCTAACCCCACCCCCACAGTGACACACTTCCTCCAACAAGGCCACACCTCCTAATAATGCCACTCTCTATGGGCTAAACATTCAAACACTTGAGTCCATTTCTATTCAAACTACCACCCTGACCAATAGTAACTTATAGGATACTGGTTTATTTTGGTTCAGGAGTCCAGGCTCCAGCACATCATCACAGGGATGTAACTGTGGCAGGTTGAGTGTGAATGTGTGCGAATGTATACATAGATGCTCACCTCCTTGCTTGCTTATACTTGGCTTTATTTCTCATCTCTTATCCTGTTCAGGACTCCTGGCCTAGAGGACATACCCTAGGACATATCTTTCAAGTCTTTGCCCTTAACCCAATAATGCTTTAGGGTGCCATGAAAAACCACAACCTCTCCTGCCCAGCTGTGTGTCCTTTGGAGAAATGGGGTGCTGCTTCTGTGTGATTTCTAAGACCGGGTGTTAGACGTTAGGATTTCTTCAAGGCTTTCCGCCTCTTCCCTCTACTATCTGCCTCTTTTTAGGCTTTATGATTTCCTTACAAGGGTGTGGCCTCTCCAATACTGCAGAATTTTGTTTCTTCAATAAGGATTATTTTTAGAGCAGTTTTAAATTCATAACAAAATTTAGTGGGAACTACGAAGGCTTCCCACATACTCTGTGCATGCATGACATCTCATAGCAACATGCCCTGTCACCATGGCACACATACCACCCACAGTCAGTGAGTTTATATGATCTGCCATCAACCAAAGTCCACAGTTCATTCACATTAGAATCTTGAACATTCTGTGGGCTTTTTAATATATATGGAAAGATGGGTTAGGGCTGGCAAGATGGCTCTATGGGTGAAGGTGGTTGCTGGGTAAGCAAGTTGACCTAGTTTGATCCAGGAACCTGCTTATAGGTACAAGGAGAGAATGGATTCCATAAAGTTGTCCCCTGACCCCAACATGTGTACCATGTCACATGAATACAGGTACACATCATGTTTACACACAATGATAATAAATGAAAAATTCAAAAAGATGTATCTGTCATTAATCTCCTACAGTATTTTCACTGTGCTAAAGATGCCCACTCTACCTCCAACTCCTGGAAAATATTGATCACTTTGCTGTCCCCATAGTTTCCCCTTCCACAGAAATGCAATCACACGCAGTGAAGCTGACCTGCCTTGCTAGACAGGCTCCCTTCACTAATGCCACTCAGTTAAATCTCCTTCATGTCTTTTCGGTGGTTGGCAGCTCATTTATCTCTAAGTGCTGAATAATGTTCTGTCATCTGAATATTGCACAGTTTCTCTGGTCACACTCAGGAGGATAGGTTAGCTGTGGCTAAAGCTGCTACAAACATCATGCAGGGCTTTGTAGGGTGCAAGTTGTCAGTCCAAGGATGCGATTACTCGAGCCTATGCTAAGAGCGCATTTCATTTTCTAAGAAACTGTCAAGCTCTCTTTATAAACAGAGGCATTTTCTCTCAGTCCATATCTTTATCAACACTGGCTTTTTAGTGTCTTGGATTTTGAGTGCTCTAATAGCTAAGCAGTGGGTGTCTTGTATGTATGTAGTGTGTGTGTTCCATGCACATGTCTCTGTGTGTGTGTGTTGAGGCACGTGTACCCATCCTTGTATACATGGAGGCCAGGGAAAGATGTCAGCTGCCCTGCTCAAGCATTGCTCCACCTTAATTCCCCAACACAGGGCCTCTCACTAACCTTAGCAATGAACTGGAAGCCAACAAGCCCCTGTCTCAGCTCCCTTCTCCTTGGTAAGGCTGGGGTTACAAGCATGTATGTAGCCACATTCAGCATTTTATGTGGGTTAAGCGCCTATCCTCTGAGCCAGCACCTTGGCCCATTAAACAATCTTGATTTCTGATATCATATCGGGCATGCTTGTGTATTTATTACTCATCTAGATATTCTGTGGGGAAGTGTTCTGGTGGTTTGCTCATCTTAAATTACTTTCTTACTGCTAAGAGCCTTTTTACAATATTTTGATTGTCCTTTAAACAGAATTCTCTTTTGCAAGTATTTTCTCCCAGTCTCTTTTATTCTCTTGACATTGCCTTTAATTGTTATGAATTTTAATGACGCCCAGCTTACTCCCTTTAGGCCATCTCTAAACCTTCATCACTGCATCCAAGGCCATCTCCATATTCTTCTGTGTTGGCTTCTAGGGGTCGTACAGTTTTGCAGACTTCAGTGTGCGATTCATTCTAGTTAGCTTTCTTAGATGGTAAGAGAGGTGTGTGGATGCTTGTGTGGATATTTACTTTTCTTTTTTTTCACACACATGGAGATTATCCTCTCTTGACTGTTTTACCTTTCTGCCTTTGCCAGAGGTCAATTGGCCAAATTTGTGTGCTTCTATTTCTCCATTCTGTTCTATTGATCAGTTTTGGTTTACTTTCCCAGTGTCTCCGGGTGTGCGCATGTGTGTGCTTGCATGCATACATGTGTATATGTGCATGCGTGAGCCATGTGCACATGTATGTGTGTGTTTGTGGGGTGTGTGTGCATGTGTGGGTACGGAGGCCAGAGGCTGAGATCAGGTATCCCTCTTAATGCCTGTCTACCTTATTTTTTGAGATGGCTCTCTTATAGAATCTGGGGCTATGGATTCAGTTAGACTGACTGGCTAATGAGCTATCAAGATCTGCCCATCTCTAAGCCACCCACCACCTTACCCAGCACTAGTGTTACTGGTGCACACTACCGCTGGGTTCTGAACTCAGGTCCTTAAGCTTTGGCACTGGTACTTCCACAACTGAGCCAAAGCCTCAGCCCCTCCTGGTCTTGGTTTTCAATTGTTAAAATCCAGTACTATGTGTCCTCCAACTTTGTTCTTTTACCTTTAGTGCTGTGTTGGCCCCCTTGGGTCTTTGGGCACTCCGTATAAACTTTAGAGTCTGTTTACTGATGTTCAAACTGTTGAGTTTTTTTTTTGCTAAGAATTTGTTTGGGAGAACACAGCCTTCCATCGCCTTACTGTTGCAGGTTTTATTCTTTGAACTCATCTGTGAGGCAGAATTTTCCCTTTCACTGGAACTGGAGTTGATTTCATCTCCTTTCCCTGATTTGCCCACTGATATGGAAACATCTGATCTCTTCCTCCCTGGTAATTACTGAGAATTTCCTCTGTAATTTTTCTGATTCACCGTGACTTGCCTGCCATATTTTCCCAGCATCCGGTTTCTCTATTATGCTAGGTAGACGTCCCCCGCCTCCTTAGTGATCAGTTTCAAGCCCTTGTGATTAGATCAGTGGACTTAAAGTCAGATAGATTGATTCCATCTTCTCACTAGGGGAGGAAACGGTTCCTAACAGAATCAGCCCACTACTTAGCGCTTCTACCTGTGGCACTGAGTAGTCAGTTGGAGCTCAAGAGTGAATTAAAGACCTGAAGGGAGCCTGGTGAGTCACTCTCCAATCTAGCAATCATCCTGGAGATGGGATATTTCAGTCCCTGCCAGGGCAAAGCTACGTTATATGGTCCCACGTCATGCAGATACTGCGCAGTCCAGATGCCTTTTCAACCAACATGGGGGAACAGAAACGGAAAAGAGCGTTGAGAGACTATCTTTCACATCTGTCTAATTAAATGTCATGCTTTCGACTTTTTAATGTTTAACGTCTACAGATAAACCATGGTGAGAGAGATCTTTGAAATGGAACAAAATATCAGTAAAAATGTCTCTTTGTACGCATGTGGTCATGGTGTGCCAAGCAAACACTGGCTTGTTACTGGTTCTCTAGTTCAAAAGGAAGAAGGGAGCTTGCTGCATTCAAAGGTGTCAGAAGGAGCCTTGTCTAGGAAACTAAATGGAAGGACTGTGGATATAGCTTTATGGTAGGAGGCTTGCCTAGAAGGAGGGCTCTGTGTTCAATCCCCAGAAACACACACACTAAAATGGAGTAGAAATCAAATATAGTAATTGGAGGAAGTTGGTTCTCATAGAAAACATTCTCTGTGGTTTTAATTCTAATTCCAAAGAGCCTGTTGAAGCAGTCACTATGCTGGTAATTTTTCTAGCATGTTCAGCTCGTGAGGCGGTCATTTTCAGGACTCAGTTAGATCTCCCATGATACCCCACCCTCCGCCAGCCAAGTACTCTGGCTGAGATTCCAGAGGTGAAAGTTTTAGACAAAAGTGCCTTAACTCGGTCCATAGCAGTGGTAGGAACCATGAAGAGTCGTGAAACCTGGCACTTTCTCACTTCCAAAGTACATTCTGACGTGGAGAGAGTAGGTTCCATCAGCACAACCACGCACGGGATCCCCTGGAAGCATTCGCCTGGAGTGCGAGCTCACCTACTTCACAGTAAGTTCACTGTTTTCCAGACATGAAGACAACAAAACCCTGGACAGCAACTGCATTGAGAAGGTGAGTGGAAAATTCCATGGAGGAGCAGAGACCCCTGGACTGACTGGAAGAATAAAGGAGCAAAGGCTGATTGGGGGAGGTTCAGGGAGAGAGAGAGAGAGAGAGAGAGAGAGAGAGAGAGAGAGAGAGAGAGAGAGAGAGAGAGAGAGAGAGTAGAGCATAGTCATTGGCAGCCACAAAGGTGAGTGGAAACAGGAAAACATTTGCTAGGTTCTTATTGGTTGGGTAAGAGTTGATGTAATAAAGTCACGAGACAAAGATCATCATGTTTCAGTGGTTGAAGGGAAAATAGGCCAGAGGTCCCACAGTAGAAAAGCTTTATTGTGTGTTATATGCAGGGGTTAAATGAGCAAAGAAGCAATATTTCCAGTGTCCAGTCCAAGTTATTACTCCCACATACTTATTCCATTCATTCATCCATTCATCCCTCCCTCCCTCCATGAATTCATCCATCATCCATCCATCTATCTATCCATCCATCCATGGCCCCGCTCCATCAGTACACCTGGAATAATGACTTTAGCCCTAAACCTTGTACTGTGGCATTAAGGGATTCAGGATTTGGAGGACAGACCAAATGCAGCCACCTCAGCATGGCTCATCTGAAGACCACACTTCCTTTCCTCTTTTCTTCAAGCCACATGAAGGAATTTCCTCACTTAAGACTGTAAGGGTCATCCCTTGGAAGCTGTGGCCCATCTAGGAATGAATGACCAACTGTGGCCCATCTGTGAGTGAACAGCTGTGGCCCATCTGTGAATGGCAATGCTCATGGAAGAGTGATCCAAGCACACTTTCTTCTTCACACTTTATATTCCTGAATCTACATCTAATATTTTGAGGATTGCATTGACTTGAAGCAGGTTTTCCCTGGGCATCCTCGGAAGGCTTTTGGAAGAGGTGTCTCTGGGATCCCAGATGACCACATGGTTGAGGGAAGATGGCTATCATTGTTTGGGTTCGATTGGCCTCCACAGATTTCAGTCTCAGGTTGGTGGTGTTGTGGGAGGCTATGGAACCTTTCCTTGTTAGAGGAAGTATGTCACTGGAGCTGGGCTTTGGAGTTTTATAGTCTGAGCCCATTCCTTGTTTTCTCTGCTTCCAATGTGGGGATAAATGTGATCATTCCGCTTCTTGCGTTCATGGCATCCCACCTTGACCTCTTTTTCTGGACCTATAAGCCAAAATAAACCCTTTCTCCCCTCACTTGCTTGATCAGGGCATGCTATCACAGCAACAGGAAAGCAATACACTGACCTGTGTATACCTTTGACCTTGAGTCCAGCATCCTCTTGCTAATGGAGACTAGGGGATTTCGACTTAAGGTTGCCCCTGCCCCTCTCTCCCATGACATTTCCTAAGACAGTTAAGCTACCCTGATCAGGAGGCCTCGATTCTCAGGCCCACTAAAAGGCCATATATATGGATAGGGGATTTTGAGCTTCCCCAGGTAGTCACAGTAAGTGTCAAAGGCTAAGCCTGAAGCACAAGGAGCTGAGAAAGTCAGGGTGCATCTGTGTAGGGCTCTGCACACAGAGGCTGTGGCACTGACTTTTGTCATTTCATCTGAGGATTGGATGCAGTTGTCATTTATTTTTGATTTTTTTTCCTCCTCTCCCCTCAGCTTCTCAATACTTTGTGAGAGCTGTGGACGTTTATTGAGAGTCAGCCCTAAACATACAATAAAAAACCCCACTAAACTGAAGAGAAAATAGTTGAATATTCTCTCTATTCCCTGCCTGAGTGCATTTTGGGTCTTCTTGGACTCTCTACAGCTTTATAGTCTGCATGCACCTCTCATGAACAAATAAGCAAGATATAGCAAATGATGAAGGTTTAATGCCTACCCATCTCAGCAGAAGAGAGGAGGAGGGGAGGAGGAAGGGAGGGAGGGAGGGAGGGAGGGAGAGAGAGAACTTTCAATCATGGGAGTTTACAATAAAGAGGTCATTGCAGATATCTGGAGATCTGAGGCAGGGGAATTTGGGGTGTGGAAGCCTGTAAAGTCTTCATCTACAGAGTCCCTCATTTGTTTCCATTCACCAAAAGTAATTCCAGCCACCGAGGTGAATCTTAAAGGCTCTTCTGGATAGGCACACATATCTGTAGGCTCTGCTTCCTATTGTAGTGCCAAGGAAGTGTTAGTGAACCTTAAAAGACCAGACAGGAACTGATCCGATGCTGCGCATGAGGATCTTTACTTACAAGCTCGAGCTTGGGCTCAGCTCACCACCGACCCATAGTAGGATGGTTTTGGTGGAGAAGAGCCCTGAACACTTACTGGGTCAAGGTTGTATAGAAAGTGGCAAGAGAGGGGTGAGTGTTTCTAGCCTTTCAAGCAACTAATTGGAGAGCTACTGAGGTCTTTAGCAGAATAGACTGGTGCTGGGAGTCCTACCATAAACTTAACTTCTGCTCCCCTCTGCATTAGTAGTCGTTAGTCAGGGGCAGGCTTGTAACCTGGGGTGTGTGTATGTGTATGCAGATTTGTTGGGGTTAACCTGAAAATGCTGGATTTGTTGGGAGGAGATTAATCTGGTGATGCAGATCTTGTTGGGGTTAGCCTAGAAACTGGAGCTAAGCTCTGGTTTTGTTGGGGGGTAACTTGGAAACTAACACTAGGTACCGGTTTACCTGAGTTCAAACTTAGTTTAGGTTCATCTAAAATGGAGACTGAACTTAGAAGAGTTGGTCTTTCTCTATAGCCACCCAAAATTAACTGATGAAAAACATCTCAAAGCCTATGCTTCTTGCCACTATCACCTGTGGGTGTACACATGGGTGGGTATGTAAGTCGTTTTGAGGCATAGGTTAGTTTGAAATTTGGGCCCAAACTTGTCCAAAAATTAAAATAGCAAAAATTTATTTTATTTATTTATTTTTATTTTTGGTTTTTCAAGACAGGGTTTCTCTGTGTATCCCTGGCTGTCCTGGAACTCAGTCTGTAGACCAGGCTGGCCTCAAACTCAGAAATCCACCTGCCTCTGCCTCCCAAGTGCTGGGATTAAAGGCGTGTGCCACCACTGCCTGGAAAGCATCTGATAGGAACTTACAAAAGAAAGAAAGAAAGAAAGAAAGAAAGAAAGAAAGAAAGAAAGAAAGAAAGAAAGAAAAGAAGGAAGGAAGGAAGAGAGAGAGAGAGAGAGAGAGAGAGAGAGAGAGAGAGAGAGAGAGAGAAAGAAAGAAAGAAAGAAAGAAAGGAAGAAAGAAAGAAAGAAAGGAAGAAAAGAAGAAAGGAAGGAAGGAAGAAAGAAAGAAAGAGAGAGAAAGAAAGAAAGAAAGAAAGAAAGAAAGAAAGAAAGAAAGGAAGAAAAGAAGAAAGGAAGGAAGGAAGAAAGAAAGAAAGAGAGAGAGAAAGAAAGAAAGAAAGAAAGAAAGAAAGAAAGAAAGAAAGAAAGAAAGAAAGAAAGAAAGAAACTGCAGTAAGGAGCGTGACAGGTGAGATGTATGTTGGGAACTGAGTGATTTGAGAGGAAATTTGAAAACCAAATAGGCGACAGTAGAAAGATAAGGGACGGACTGCGTGGGCCAGAAGTCCCAGGCAGTCAGCAATTCTTACCGGCAGTAAGCTGAACATCCGGCAGTTCTGGAGAGATCTAAACTCCCAGAGCCTCCGCTATGCTGGGGCTACGTAGCTCTCCCTTATTTTTTGCCATATTCATTTGTTATCCGAGTGGGGCATGGGAAAAGGGAAGGGTTAGTAGCTGCCCCGTAAACCACCATCCACTTCTCACAGATGTGGAGCTGGCAAAGTCCAAGATCAAGGTGCTGGCAGATCCAGTGTCTGGCAAGGGCACTCTTGGATTTATAGACAGCCATCTTGTGGCTGTGTGTTTCTCACACAGCAGAAAGGGACTAGAGAGCCATCTGTATTCCTTTATGAAGCCATAATCCCATTGCCCCTAAAGCAATACTTCTCACAACGTCTCTGTGCACACAGAACCTGGTGAAGTATAAGAGCATTTGGGATGGGGTCTGAGATTCTGTGATCTCTAACAAGCTCCCAGCACGTGCAGCTGCGGCCACTGGTGGTCAGTCGGAGTAGCAAGACCCTAGGACACTGGAGTCTTCCAATCCCTTTCTTTAATGCTTGGGGATTAAGTTTGAAGCTACTGGGTAGTGTTAGCTAAGCCTACCAGGAGTGGGAGAAACCTACAGTCCTTGCCTGGAGAAGGATACCTCTGCGTTGCTGATTCTGTTCTTATCACTCTGAGGCTAGTGCTAGGTTGCAAGGCACAAGGTTTATCAGCAGAAAATCATCCTGGATTTCAACATAACAGGGAAGCTAGACTTCCTTTGTTATTCCCCAGTCTGCTCTGGCCACATCACTCAAGGCCACGCCCTCTCCATCCAGGCTGACCTGCCTTGATGGGTACCATCTTGCAACAGCCTTTGCTTTGTGTCTTCAGGGGGCCAAGAGTCTGAGACTCCACCACTGGAATTATACATCATAGATCACCATCAAACTACAAAGCAGATCCCCCTTGTGCTGCAAACCCTTCTGAGATGGCTACCACAGGTCTTCTGTGCTGCAAACCCTTCTGAGATGGCTACCACAGGTCTTCTGTGCTGCAAACCCTTCTGAGATGGCTACCACAGGTCTTCTGTGCTGCAAACCCTTCTGAGATGGCTACCACAGGTCTTCTGTGCTGCAAACCCTTCTGAGATGGCTACCACAGGTCTTCGCTTTCATTTCTTCACAAAACCCTGCCTTTCCTCAGTGTGGGTTTCCAACCTCTTGTCCTTTGTTCCATTTGTCCATCCAAACAAAGCCTCTTCCCCACAAAGGGCTTAGGCAGGGCCAAGTAACCCTCCGAGGAAGGCCAAAGCTATTTGCATCCCTAACCACAAGGAAATGACTCCTGACAGCCCCAAATAAAGTTCAATATTAAGAATGGCCGCTGAAGTTCCTGTCCCAGAAGAAAGATGGAATATTAATTAAAGAATTTAGAGGTCAGAGCACAATTAGATATAGATTATAAATTATGAACAAATACTCCGTGCCTGCATGGAAGCCAGTTATCTTTGAATCTAGGAATTTGAATCTAGCAATTCTGTCTCAACTAGCTCTTCTCAGAAAATATTTATGCTCGCTTTATCATAGGACCTGTTTGATTTCCTCATCCGACTGCCTTCCAGAAACACTAGCTCTATGCCTGTTCTTCAACCCTGAACGAGGACAGGTACTGAGCACAGTGAGGAGCGGGTTACTGTTTGTTTGTAAGTGCTGTAGACATCTGAATTTCAGTGCTGCAAGCTTCTGGCTGCCAGGCACAGAAGAAGCGGAATGCAGGGAGGGTAAATGCCACTCAGTAGGTTTTGTACCTATTTATTAAGTGTCCTGATAGAAAGGATGAGAGCGGTAGAAATGCCAGGGTTTTGTCAGGGATACTTAACCTGAGGTTCTTTGCTCGTCTGGTGACCTCGTCTTGTCCTTTGCGGCTGTGGGGCGAGGTCTGTGACGTGCGTACAGGGTATTAATTTGCTTTTGCTAAAGGCCACTCAGGAATACAACAATAATAAATGTTGTAGTCTTAATTAAAAATAAATCCACCCATCATGTTCTATTTTTATCATCTATACAAAAGAGCCTTATGATGGTGTTCATGTGCACTTGTGAATTAATTAGGGGTCAGCGCTCACAAAGACCCTGAGCCTCCTCTTGACCATATTGCGAAACTGAACCCTCTATGTAGGAATATAATCCATGGTTGCATAAAGATATGGTCTCTACTTTAAGACCAGTAAATATTGTTTTAAAAAAATCTAAATGAATCACTATCTAACAAGTGCAACCCCCAAATCTTTTTCTCCCCAAGACAAACTATGCAAAGCTTTATTCAATATACTTTGCATGAACAGGCATGGCACTTCAGACAGAACATGCCAGGCAACATGAACAGAATACAGGAACTTTCTAATTCTCTTTTTATATGAACTCCCCAGATCAGGAAACCACTATAGAATCCAATGGAGTGTTCATGTGGGGTGCTGAACAGTTTAGATAGCTTAGGGCTGACACTTCTCATAAGCATCCCAATGAACCTATCTTCATAGGAGATGAAATTAGAGTGGCAGAGTCATTGACCCTCAGTCTTTCAGAAAAGGAGCCACTGCTCTTCTGGAGATCACATCTCATGACATCACTGCAAAGTCCACACCACACTTAGCACACCGATGGATGTCACTGTGAAGTCCACATCACCTGCCACACCAAGAACACCAATTTTAGAGATCAGGCCCCAACAGATTTCCAGTCTCGAGGGAATTAAGTCATGTGGATGATGGAAGGAACGGGCAGAAAAATGAATTTTGAGTTCCGCACGCCAAAGGGCATGTTGTGCCAGGGGTTGCCAGATGTGTCAATGGCAGAGAATCCCTCTGGTTGCCAGGAGGGGTCTTTCAAACCTAGCCAGGAAGGTGTCTTCCCCCGACATCAATCCAGCTGAGGACAGGTTCTGTAAGTGACACGTATTCCTGTCTTCCAAACAATGATGTGCTCTGTGTGCCAAGAACAGCACAGCTCTAAAACAAGTGAAATAGGGGCTGGAGAGATAGCTCAGCAATTAAGAGCACTGGCTGCTCTTCTAGAGGACCCTGGTTCAATTCCCAGCCAACACATGATGGCTCACAACCATCTGTAATGGGATCTGATGCCCTCTTCTGGTGTGTCTGAAGATGGCTACATTCAATCAATCAATCAATCAATCAATCAATCAATCAATCAATCTTTTTTAAAAAGTAAAATAAAACCCTGTATCTCAGTAAAACTTTTCCACAATGGTATTTCAAGCTGCACAGTTACCAGCAGCGCACAGTTTCATTTGCCATCTCCGGTGCCTCCATCCATCATGCCTGGTCTGTTTGGGGATCCCCATCGCCTGCAGGGTTCCTCCCATCCCTCCAGGTCAGCCTTCCCTTCGGCCCTTTGAGTACCCTCCCTCCCTTCTTTACAGGAGTCTTTTTAGGCTTGGCCTCTGGCTCTGGAGGAACAGGTCCAGCAGAGAACCTTGCTGCAGATCTTCTTCATGGCCCATCCTTCACCTTGGCTATAGCTCCTTTAGCTTCTTTTTGGTCCTTCTTTTGGGCATGGTGGTGGAGGC
The DNA here is from genome assembly GCF_978045245.1 of Mus caroli. Lineage (NCBI taxonomy): Eukaryota > Metazoa > Chordata > Mammalia > Rodentia > Muridae > Mus > Mus caroli. The sequence continues at coordinate 64,146,056 of NW_028227274.1, forward strand.
AAGGGGGTGGAGATGCTGGATTTGGGGATTCAGCTGCACCAGACCTTATTCAGTCCGGGGAATTGTGTTTGCTTCATTAAACAACTCCTAATGTCTCCTGGCATTTATGCCACCAAGAAAAGAATTAACAAAATTCTGCAGAGAATAGAATGGAAAATCTGTGGAGCACTACATTGGGGAGGATGGCATATCCCTGTGTCATTGGTCATAGAGTTGGTTTATAAGAACAGTTTCTTTTATCTTTATCCCAGAATGCTAACTACAGACATAAAATCATGTCTAGACAGGGTGGCACAGCACTGTAACCCTGGCAACTAAGATGCCAGAAGGATGGAGGTACAGCCTGGGCTACATAGCTAGGTTTCAGACCAGAATGAGATATATGGAGAGACTTTGTTTCAACAACAACAACAATAACAACAACAACAATACCCAAAATAACAATAAATAAATAACAATAAAAAATCTTACTCGCAGATGTTTCTTCCCTAAAGTGTAACTTCTTACCTATAATGTCAGTGTAAATCAGTGTTGGGTACCTTTGTGTGGAAGAGAAGGTTAAGGGTTCAGGAAAAGGCTGTGAACGATGGTTATATTTTAGTGGGGATCTGTGATTCAGTAAGAGGTGCTGTGTGGAGCTGTTGAGGCACCAACCAGGCATCTAGAGAATGTCTGCCAATGGGAAGCTGGATGGACTTGGTATCGTGCATAGTTCACGTTCTGAAGACATCCATGTCATTAGCCATACCTGTGTAACAGGCACATCTGTGGGGATCCCAGCCAAAGGAGGTGAAGTTGGGATAAGGCCCACAAGGATTAGGGGACCCACAAAGAATTCTGTATGTCAAGGAAATGGAGCCATGGTCTCCATCTGAAAGCAGATCTGGATGGGTTTTTCTCAGTGTGAAAAAAGGAAAAAAAAAAAAAAGAAGACTGGAAGAAACCATACCAACAGTCGTTCAGGTCACTGCTCTGTGCCGGGAGGGAAGGCAGGAAGGGATGGAGCAGGACCCAGACAAAAGCTGTTTCTGTGGCTGGCTCTGTGGTGTTGCAGTGCCTCTCATATTCTTATTAGAGCTGTTCTGCACTGCAGGATGGCAGAAAAGAAGAGGAAGGGGGAAGGGGAGGGGAAGGGACAGAGAATCCCAGAAAAGATGAGCCTGAGAGCAAACTTCAACTCTGGAAATCAATAATAGGAATATCAATTTAATTTGAAATTAAAATAATATAAACCAACAAAGTGATTTTTTAAAAAATAATTCTATTCAGGATCTTTAAAGATAAGTGGAAGAAAAATCACCTACAAAAAGATAAGCAATGGGAAACCTTATAAATAAAGAGTACAGTTACTATAGTTAAAAACACAGTGGCTGGGATAATTCCAGATTAGACTAAGATGAACAGATAAAAGAGAAAGCCCAGGCCCCACCATGGAATCTATATGAACAGTCAGAGGAACAAGTGACTTAAGATAGAGAAGTGAGGCACACGCAGGACAGCAAGGTGGAGAACTTGCAGTACACACTGACTGAGATTTAAGGAGGCGCAGAAGAAGAAACTTGAGAGGAGCATCATTTGAAGAGTTACTGACACGACTGTGCCAGTGTTTAGTGAAGTCACGAGCTCTCACAATTAAGGCGTTGCTTTGGTACTAAGAAAAAGAGAATGAACTCTGTGTGTGGACATGTCTCGGTGAAACCCAAGAACCCTCATGAGGAACACAAGAACATTTCAGTGCTATTATAGCCAGAGAATGCACAGGGTTTACAGGTTGGTGAGCACGCCGCTGAAACACACACAGACGGGGAAAGTGTGTGTGTGTGTGTGTGTGTGTGTGTGTGTGTGTGTGTGTGTGTGTGTGAGAGAGAGAGAGAGAGAGAGAGAGAGAGAGCATATGAGGGGAAATGTGAGTGTGTATATATGTGTGAGTATGACAGTTAGTGGCTGAGTGAGAGTGTGAGGTGTGTGTGTGTGTGTGAGTGTGCATGTATGTATGTGCTTATGTTTGTGCATGAGGGTTAGCATCTGAGCGTGTGTGTGAGTGCATGGTGTGTGTAAATTTGGGAGTGTGTGTATGTTTGTGAGAGTGTGTCTGTGTGTGACTACAAGTGTATATGTGTGTGTATATATGTTTGTATATGTGCACGCATGCATACTCATTTATATATCTATGTGTGTGTGAATGTATACACATGTAAATGTATGTCTGTGTGCAACTATGTGCATATGTATGCTTGTGTCTATGTGGGACTATGTTTGTGAGTGTGTGAACACGTGTGTTGTGTTGTGTGAGGAGAGAGAGCATAGGCAAACACATGGGTGTGTGTGAAAAAAAGAATATGATCAAAGTACCTGATGTGCATGCATGGAAATGACGTCATGCAATCTGTTCTGTGTAATTAACATGGGCTACTAAAACATTCTTAAAGACAAAATTTAAGAAGAATAGAGAAAGACTCCTTGTCTTCTGTAAGGAAAGGAGAGTGAGGGAATCTACTGAAAAGCAAAGTCATCCTGAAACAAATGGAAATTGTTTCCTGGTAGCCGGTACGTATTCACAGGAGAAAAAGTGCTTCTGGGGGCAGGCCCAGGTACATATTCACAGGAGACAATGCTTCCGGGGCAGGCCCAATCTCAAGCATGCCCAACTTAAAGTGCTAAGATGGGTAATATTGAACATGTTCAGCTTAAGGTTATTATCATAGCTAGTTTGCTTGTTTTTGTCCACTTGACATAATCTAGACCCACCCAGGAAGAAGGAATCTTTAGTTGAGGAGTTACCTCCATCAGATTGGCCTGGTGGGTGTCCACGGGGCATTTTTTTGGTTGTTAATTGATGTGGCAGGGCCTAGCCCAGTTTTGGCAGTGCATATCTGGGTAGGTGGGCCTGGACGGTATGAAAAGGTCGTGGATCCAGCCACCCAGAAGCATGTTAGCAGGGAGCTCCCTCCACAGTCTCTGCTTTAGTTCCTGCTTTGAGTTCCTGTCTTGGTTTCTCTCAATGATGCTTTGTGTCCGGTAAGCCAAAGAAATCCTTTCCTTACCAAGTTTCTTTTGTCCATGATATTTATCACAGCCATAGAAAGGACAGAAATGATTAAGGAAAAAAAATGCAGACAGAAGCACTTCTGGGTACTCAGCTTGCATCAGAGATGTCTGGCTTGCATCACAAGGAGGGCAGACTGTGCCGAGCCAGTGGCCAGTGGGTGGTGTGCTTTTGTGAACTGCCTATCTAATGCTGTCCATGAATAAAGTACAAATAATATGGTCCCCAGAGACTTCCCAAAGGAAAGAACACTTTGTACTCAAAGGAAAGAACACTTTGAAGGTGAGTTAGCTTAGGCCCCACTCCCCAGGTTGGCTGCCTTCTTTAGTGGGTAAGAATATCAGCGAGAAATGACCCCAAATCTACAAAGCAACATTTTAGACAGAAAGTGGACATTTTATTAGTGACAGTTTATTCTACAAGTTAATGGGCCAAAATCTTCAAAGTGCTCAAAAAAAAATCTTGTTAACCAGGAATTCCACCCAAGTTCACCATCACGTAAGGGGCCACTCTGATGGCCTTCACAGACATGCAGAGACCAGGGATGACCAGCCGCAAAGCCTGACCCAGCCAGACAAATACCAAATCCAGACAGAAAGCAAATGCAATCAAGAAACATCAGCAAACACAGAAATGAAAAGGGCATCAGTAAATTTGATTAATTATTGATTACTAAAAGAAGAAAGGCAAATGACTGTATTTTTGTGCATTTTATTTATTTTTTAAAATATGAAGCTCTGGATAATAACAAGAAGACACATAATATTGTGGATGCCAACAAGTGCTTACTAACAGGAGCCTGATATAGCTGTCTCCTGAGAGGCTCTGCCAGTATGTGACAAATACAAAAGTGGATGCTCACAGCCATCCATTGGACTGAACACAGGGTCCCCAATGGAGGAGCTAGAGAAAGGACCCAAGGAGCTGACAGGGTTTGCAGCCCCATAAGAGAAACAACAATATGAACCAACCAGTACCCCCAGAGCTCCCAGGGAGTGCTGTTCATAGCTGTGACTCCAGCTGCTGTGGGCTGGCAGATAGAGAAGGCAATCCCTTTGAAAAGAGCTAGACAGATCCCTGCCCTGTGCTTGGCAAGAGAAACATAATCAACGGTGCCGTGGTTGGTATCTTGGCTGTTGGAAGACAGGACATTCACCAACAGCAGGAGCCAGGTTGGCCTTGGCAAGAGAAAACCTGTGCTCTTGAGCCTCTCTGCACAACCTGCAAACTGAACACCGAGAGTGGCCCACCGAGTAAGCACAGACAGGCAGAAAGCAGGAGGGGAGCAGATGTCCTCAGGACACAACAGTTTATAGATCATTTTGCAAAGTGAATGCTGTTTGGTCGAGATTCATGAAACGCTGATATTTTCTGTCCCGTCCAGCAGGACACAGTTATTCGTGGGTGTGAGGGGGACCCCAAACCTGAAAGAGAAATGAGCGAGAAAGAAGAGCGAGACCAAGCAAAGAGTTGTCAAGGTCTCAATTTATTAGGCTGAAATGCCAGGTTATAAGCACACAGCAAGGGGAAATAGGGAGGGGCTGAGGAGGAATTAACAAGGAACAAAGAAGTGGGCATCTGGGGACATGAAGGCCGAATTCAGACTGCAGGCAGGAGGCACTCTGAGACTTATCTCCGGAATGTAGATTCCTCCTTAACAGTTCTGGGTGTCAGGCTGGGCTCAGCACGTAACTCATGTCCTTAGAAGTCTTGGGAGTCAGGAAGAGATAAGGAAGAGGAGACTACAGCTTTTTACGGCCTCAGGTGCCAGGAAGGGAATAGGGAGGAGGGGGTGACCAGCTCCTTAACACAAGGCCATTTGGCTTATTAGGATGGGAAGCTGTGAAAGGCCCACTTTCTCACGGTATGGTCTCCAACAATTTTCACAATTCATGCCCATCGACCTAACATCCAACCACTATCCGACTGTGTTTCCTAGTTGTGCCTAGCAGTGGGCTAAAGGCTAAGGGCAAGTTTCCACGAATTAATGCCTGCCTGGCTGTCTCTCATTCCTGGTCTATTAAGCAGGTGGATTATGCTGCAGGTTTCCCCACTGGATTTTCCTTCACTGCGGCTGCCACTGCCGCCGCTCCTAAGTCTTGCTGCTAACCATGCTGACAGGCCAATTAAGTCACAGGCAAGGTGCTGAGACAAGGAAGTTGACTTTATTAAAAAGTCAGCTCAGCCGGAAGAAGGGGGCTCTTGTCGCCTCCTCAGGAGATGCTTTCTTGGTTCTGAAACCTCTGAAATGAAGACCATTATTTCTTAGGCTATTCTTATCACTGATTCATTTGCCCATGTGTGTGTACATCAGGGATGTGATACAGTGGACAGGCGTAGCTGCCCCAAGTCCCTCTTGCTGATTGCCAAACTCATAATCATCCCTTTCCCCTGCTATGAAGACAGCTGTTTGATAGCTCAGGCATCCATTATAAGAGCCTAAGGGACAGGTCCCTGTGAAGAAAAACAAACTTTCTACAGATGGCTAACACCAACTTCCCAGCCCTGCAAACTAACTGCCTGGGGGTTAGGGCCCTCAGCCTGGTCAAGCCTGTGGATGACTGCAATCCCCTAGTAGTGTCTCCTTATGTTCTTAGGAGAGGACACCACCCCTCCCGCAAGCCAGAATGCTTCAACATAACTGCGCTAACCAACAACAACTACGAGAAAATAAACTCACAGTTGTAAGCCACTGCATAGTTGTTACATAGCAATAGATAGCAGGTACATCTGCATCATTTATGGATACAGACTCCTGCATCTATTTGTAGATGTTGGCATTTCAGGGTAACCAGGACATCTCAAGACAGGGAAATGCAGTAGACTTGAAAAGGAGTTCAAAGGAAATTTTAGAAGTATTAGCGATACTTATTTATTTATTTTTTTAAAAAAGAGAAGATGAAGAAATGACTCAGCGATTAATTACACGTGCTGCTCTTCCGAAGAACCTAGGTTCAGTTCCCAGCACTCACACGACAACTCGCAACCATTTGTAATTTTAGCTTTTAGGGGACCTAGAGCCCTCTTCTGGCATCTGCAGGCATACATGCAGCGTCTTTATAAACACACAGGCAAAACACTCACAGGCATACATTGAAACTAAGTAAATACTAAAAGCTGAGAGAGATATGAAACAATATACTTTCTTCTTTTGTCTTTTCCAGGGCTGGGATGGAACCGAGCGCCCCCCACATACATGTTAAGCAAGTGCTAGACGTCTGAGCTATATCCCTACCCCCTGTCTGTGATTTAATACATGCTTACACCCTAAGTTAAGATTCTGGGTTGCACAGACCTCAGTGAACATTGGGAGATCGGGCTGGAGACTGCATAGAACCTTCTTTCCTACGTTCTAGTGTCTTTCCTGGGGGAAGGTACTCGGCAGGTCACCAAAAGAGACCTGGAAACACCACCCAGCCACAAAACCTTTGGCTCACAGTCTGTCCTGCCTGCGCACTATGCTAGGGCAGTGGTGGCACAAAGCTGGGGGTTAGGGGTGCGTGGGTAACCAACCAAGATCTGAATTGATTTAAGGCCCACTCGATGAGGACTAAGGGAAAAACCAAATACTACTGTTCTGCAAGAGGAGCATAGCAATAAAGGACTCCAAACAACATTCTGCTATATCCATAGATCATTATTTATTCAGCTATCATCAGAGAAGCTTCCTCCTGGAGAAGATGGGAACAAACACAAAATTCACAGCCAGACGCATGCACGAGTGTGTGTGTGTGTGTGTGTGTGTGTGTGTGTGTGAGAGAGAGAGAGAGAGAGAGAGAGAGAGAGAGAGAGAGAGAGAGAGAGAGAGAAAGAGAGAGAGCACTTCCTTGGAACACACATGCCTCACCAAGATGTCTCCATTAAATTCCACCCCTCAGAGCTCAGAGAACCCTGCAGAAGAAGCAGCAGAAAGTGTGTAAGAGCCAGAGGGGATAGAGGACACCAGGAGAACAAGGCCCTTTGAATCAGTTGAGCAAGGCTCACGTGAACCCACAGAGACTGAAGCAGCACACACAGGGCCTGCACGGGCCAGCACCAGGTCCTCTGCATATATACCTGTCTATAGCTTTCAGTTGAGTATTTGTATGTGACCTCTGAGTACCTGAATGAGTAGGTCTCTGATTCTTATGCCTTCTCTTGGACCTCCCTTCCTTCTGTTGGTTTGCCTTGTTCAATTTCAATGTTCCGGGGGGGTTTGTTTGTTTGTTTGTTTGTTTTGGGTTTTGTTTTGTTTGGTTTGGTTTTGGTTTTGTTTTTTTGAGACAGGGTTTCTCTGTGTAGCCCTGGCTATCCTGGAACTCACTCTGTAGACTGGCTGGCCTTGAACACAGAAATCTGCCTGCCTCTGCCTCCCAAGTGCTGGGATTAAAGGCGTGTGCCACCACTGCTGGGCAATGTGACGGTTTTTGTTGTATCTTATTATATTTTATTTTGTTATGTTTTTGTTGGCATCTCTTAGAAGCCTGTTCTTTTCTAATGAGAGAGAGAAGAAGGAGGAGGAGGAGGAGGAGGAGGAGGAGGAGGAGGAGGAGGAGGAGGAGGAGGAGGAGGAGAAGGAGAAGAAGAAGAAGAAGAAGAAGAAGAAGAAGAAGAAGAAGAAGAAGAAGAAGAAGAAGAAGAAGAAGAAGAAGAAAGAGGAGGAGGAGGAAAGGAAAGGGAAACTGTAATCAGGATACAGTGTATGAGTAAAGAATCTATTTTTAATAAAAGGGATAAATAATTTACTACTAAAAAGAGATGCCAGGCTAAGGAGACTGACTACAAGTACTTTTGTCAAGGTAATCATTCGTTTTTTCCTTCTGCTATCAGGGATTAAGCCTAAGATGTCACCCACACTGGTCAGGTACTCCATCCATGGGCTCCGATCCCCAGCAGCAAGAACACGATTTTGCCTAACATCAAGTGCACAGCAGAAGACATTCATAAATCTCTAAGGGATTGATTTTATATATCTTTTTTTTTATTTCTGTGAGTGAAATGTATATGGAGGAATTAAAAGGACAAGATGACACAGATCCGAGAATTCTGAAGAAGAGAGGGAAATCCTGTCCACCCCCCGCTCCCATAGCAGGGATGTCATTTACAGCCTTCCTGATAGGAGGTGACAGGTGTTCTTGGTCTCTGGTAGAGCAGCCTCTTCTGAACAGTGTGGCAAGTGCTACCTCCTGCCGAGCAGAGGTCCCTGGGATTCCCACCCACAGGATTCTGCTTCCAAAGCACTGCATAAAAAGTTTACTCCCTTTCCACATGACAGCCCTTCCAAGTGTTTGAAAACAGCAATCTGGCCCCTCGTTAGATTCCCTTTCTCCCAGGAACACAGCCTCAATTCCTTGGGGAAGGGAAGAATCTGCGGTTCTCAACCGTGTGCTATGGATGCCAGGTGCTTGTCCGCATCTCATTTTCTAGCCTCTCCAAGCTTCCTGCGATTCTCCATTTATCTACTAGGAGACTGGAGGCTCCTGGGACTGAAGTCATCCATCATCCACTCCCTGGGCTGGGACAGCAGCAGCACTCGTGGATGTGGCTAAGTCTTGCTGTCTGTGGGATACATTGTATACACAGGACCTTAGAATCCTTCCAGCCTTCAGTTCTCCTTGCCTGATCTGCCGGGATTCCGAGACCGGATGCTAAGAGCCACAGGTGATAGACTGATTTGTGTCACTCTTTGGGTTATCCCCATGTCTTTAATTCTCCAGCTTTTTCAGATACACAAGGAAGGCATATTACATATTACAGATTAGGAAACAGTAGGAAGCTAGGATGCTTAGGAGGGCAGAATGCCTGGACAAGCCAGCCAATCCCTCAATGGGGGCATTGGTATGCAAACCCAAATCTTCACAAGCAACAAGAAGCCTTTCCAAGACCCATGAGAGTTCACTTGGACTTATACTAGGAAACACAGTTTCAGCTGGCTTTAACTTATTTGTTTGCCTTATCATATTTAGCTAAGACACTGTTGTACTATATAAATCTATCTATCTATCTATCTATCTATCTATCTATCTATCTATCTATCTATCATTTATATATCTTTTAGTGACTTCTGTCCCAACCTCTCTTTCTGTCATAAAATCTCTGGCATAAGAGCTAGCAAAATGGCTCAGTGGGTAAAGGTCCCTTCTTCAGGCCTAAGGACCGGAGTTTGATTCCCAGAACCATCCTTCATCAGAGAAGGAGGGAACCAACCCCCAAAAGTTAGCCTTGGACATGCGCACCATGGGATGCATGAACTCCCCCCACACATACAAATGGACAAATAAGTGTAATAAAAATAATTTAAAATAAATAAAAATGTCTGGAACAGAACAGCAGGGAAGCCAGGCAGTGGTGGCACATGCCTTTTATCCCAGCACTTGGGAGGCAGAGGCAGGCGGATTTCTGAGTTTGAGGTCAGTCTGGTCTACAGAGTGAGTTCCAGGATAGCCAAGGCTACACAGAGAAACCCTGTCTGGAAAAACAAAAACAAAAAAACCAACCAACCAACCACCACCACCACCAACAACAACAACAAAAACCCAAAAAACAAAAAACCAGCAGGGATGTTTCAGCAGGTGAGGACAGGCACTGGCTGCCAGGCCCAATGGTCTGAGTTTTATCCGAGGGATCCACAGAGAGAATCAACATCCTCGGGTTGCCCTCTGACCTCCACACGAGTTAAGTCAAATATATACAATGTAATAAAAATCAATTTGAAAGAAAAGTCTTGTGGGACATCCTTTGTTCTCCTGTTCAGTCACATTTGCACTGACCCTTGCAAACTCTTTTCTCCCAAGCTGGCCCCAAAGGTGCCAGTCCAGGGTGGTTATTGGATGCTGATGGCGACGGATTGGGTGATGATTTCTGTTAGAACTGATCACTATGACCCTTGAGAAGCACACAGTGCTTGATTTACCACATAGCCATTGCTCATGGCTGGAATCTGTGTGCTAGAGACCGAGCTCTGCGGTGTAGAGTTCAACTCCTACGCTCTGAGGCAATCTGATGGTGGAGGGAAGCCTGCGCATGCTCAGAGCTATTCGCTACTGGATGTCGCATCTCTCCCTCAGTGGTGGAATTCAAGCTGCATGGGAAAATCCCACTGCCATCTTCCTTACTGTGAAGCTTTCTCTTCATGGAAGGAGGTCTTCTCTTAGAATGCTTGAACACACACACACACACACACACACACACACACTGACACACAGAGACAGAGAGAGAGAGAGAGACAGACAGACAGAGAGAGAGAGAGAGTCTTCACAGATGTACATACGTAGTTTGCTTCCCCCTATTGCTTATTAGCATCCTCTCTTTATCCTGTTACCCTTTTCTCTCAAACAGATGGTGTTTGTAGAGGAAATAAACGTTAGTTATTCAGCTGTAATTCTGACAATCGCTACTCAGAAACCTCTGAAGAGGTTTACCCACGGGAGGGGGGGGGGTCACCAGAACTGCAACAATTGAATACACCCATGCAGAGACCACAGTCAGGCCCGACCTAGTCCTAGGACAGGGTGACGACTTGGGCCATTATACCTGTCTGTTCAGTGGGAAGCACCGGGATGCGCTGACAGTTCCCTTCTCGCTCTTTTTTTTATTAGATATTTTCTTTATTTACATTTCAAATGTTATCCCCTTTCCTCGTTTCCACTCCAAAAACCACCTATCCAATCCCTTCTCCCCCCTGCTTCTATGAGGGTGCTCCCCCACGCACCCACTCACTCGGGCTTCCCCACCCTGGCATTCCCCTACACTGGGGCATAGAGCCTTCACAGAACCAAGGGCATCTCCTCCCATTGATGACCAACAAGGCCATCCTCTACATATCCTACACCCTACATATGCGGCTGGAGCCATGGGTTGCTCCATGTGTATACGTTGGTTGGTGGTTTAGTCTCTGGGAGCTCTGGGTGGGGTGGGAGGCCTGGTTGGTTGCTACTGCTGTTCCTTCTATGAGGCTGCAAACCCCTTCAGCTCCTTCAGTTCTTTCTCTAACTCCTCCATTGGGGACCCAGTGCTCAGTCCAATGGTTCTTGTCCGTGGACTTCAGGGTTTAGGTGAGAGTTCTGTCCACCAAGCCCGCAGCAAGCAGAGACCTGATGTCCCCTGAACTGTAGCAGATCTCATCGCTGCCATGGATTACAGAGGGCTTGCTCAGATTTCCCTCATTCTCTCTGTACTTGTTGCTGTGGGAGACCCAGGGACAGGTGTGGAGGCTCTGAGATAGATAAGCAGCCTGCTCTGCCGAAGTTCAGAGTCCTGGCAAAGCTAAGTGTAACATAAAAACCAGAGAGAGACGTTAGGGAGATTTTTGTATTGGTTTGTTGGGAGCTATGGGAACGGGAAAGCGTAAACTCTGTTCACATTCTCACAGATGGCCATGGCCTTCAGCGTCTGAGGCTACTGTGTGCCTGTCATCTCAGCTCCTTCCTTTGGAAGTCACCGAAGCTAGCTACCGCATTGTAAGCTGAATGATGACAAGTACGAGGCCCCAAGGAGGCCAGTTTAATCTTGTCTTTGCCATCTTCACAAGCCTACTTTCACCGCAAAATAATGGGATGCTGACACGTTCCTGTCCTTCCTCAAACAAGCCAGAACAGACCGGTAAGACCTCTCCTTTCAAAGTAGGTCTTCCTATTTTAAAGATCAATTAAACTTCAGTTCATCTGGTTTCCTTAGAACACATGAAAGTTAAGTGTGGTGGGAATGGCTCAAACAGAAGAATTCACTCATGATTCAACCTGCCTAGTTAAGACATTTATGGCCTTGGATGAAAAAACCCCAACACTGAGGGGGGATTAGTGGCTTGTTTGTGATGAGATCACAGCTGTATTCATAAATTACAGATAAAGATTGGGCTCCCTTCACGCCACCCCAAAACCAGTTTTATCACTCCCGTTCGGCTCATAGAGACTAACGGTTAATTTGCTCCAGAAATTTCAATAGAGCCAGGTACTGCGGAGGTGCTCCAGGGAGCCTCCCAGCCACGCTACACCCTCCACACTAATTTGCTGGAAGCCATTAAGCAGCTTAGCCTGAGACCTCAAGTAAAAGTAAATGGAACCAGACCTTAACCAGCTCCCAGGCACACAACAGCATTTACACATATGCCACAGGTCATTTTAAAACATGAGCAGCAAGTGTCTGGCTGGGTATGTAGGTATTTCTGTGCAGGGTCTCCAGTGTGGGCATCGTACTGTGTACAAATGCACACAAATGCACACCGTACTGTGTGGACAAATGCACACAAAAATCATGCCATGTGCTGCTCTCTGCAATACCGAGAAGGTAACTGCCTTAGATGGCTATCGTTAGGGAACAGGTTAAAAAAAAAATCCATCTTTGTAAAACGAGACCAGCGAGAACCCTCTCAGAGGCACATGATAAACTCTCATAAAACTATCAGACAAGCCATTAACTATTGACCCCAGGGAATTGGACTTGGAGGAAAAGAGAACCATAATTTTATAATAATTCCTCTCTGACTACTCTATGTTTTTGATGAGACCACTTTTAAAAATCTTTTTATCTGTGTGTATATGTGTGTGTGTGTGTGTGTGTGTGTGTGTGTGTGTGTGTTTGTATGTGTGGCTCTGTATGAATGCCCCACGGCTTTCTAGAGATCTCCTGGTTCCCTGTCTCCTTATAGGAGCACCAAGACAACAGATATGCGAGCTGCCATGGCTGGCTTTCTCATGGGTTATAGGGATAGGGACCTTTGTCCTTGCTGAGTTTTCACTGACTTTTCTTCCCAGGCCCTGAATGCATGGGTGTGTTAAAAAGATGTTTTCTGGGTTGGGGTTGTAGCTGAGTGGAAAAGCCCTTGCCAACATGCTCAATCCCCAACACTATAAAAACAACATAACACGTTTTCCCCTCTGGAGTGAGAAAGCTGCGTATTAGCAGATACAATCCGTCCCATTCCCTCAGGAAATGGGGATTATCAGTTAACCTAGGAGCAAAGTAAAGAACAAAAACTTCAAAATACACTGAGCCTCTTCCCGGGGGTGGGGGTGAGGGTCCACAAGAAGATGATTCCGGCCTGGAAAGAGAAGTCTGTCACAGGAAGCCAGACCCACCAGACTGCAAAACCCTTGGGGCAAATGGTTCTTTCCAATGAACCCACACTTTGAGATTTGACAAAGTACCATGGCTTTCGTCAGAGGGAGACTGTGTTCCTGGACTGATCCTTTCAAAGCTCAAATGTTGTCAAAAGAAAAAATAGCTTGTTCCAGCTAGAACAGGTCCCAGGCCTTCTTTCCTCACAGGGCTGTTTCACAAAGTTCAAGTCAGAGGCTGTCCTCCACTCACTTTACAAAGCGAGTTTCTACCAGCAACAGCAATGACTTAAGTTCCTGGGAGCCATCTCTTTTTTTCAAAGCAAGCAAGCATAGGCTAGACCCCTGACTTCCAGGGGGTGGGGAAGACCTCTTATCAAAAAGATAGGAGAAAGCAGACATAGTTATGCATACCTAAATTCCTATCTAGGGTAACCGTAGGCAGATTGCAGTTCAAGGTCAGCCTGTGCTGGGTGCTGTAGCGTGCACTGCCAGGAGATCAGCAGTGTTTCTGGTCCTACCCTCCTGATGTGGTAGTATTACTGTTGGGCATTCAAGAGGTGACAACCAAAAATATCTTGAGGTTTGGTCAAATATCCCTTAGAAGTGGGGTGTGGTAAGGGTGAGTGGACAAACTTGGCAAAGATGGAGAAAAAATTTGATTAGAAGATGTTATAGCCGGGTGTGGTGGCACACGCCTTTAATCCCAGCACTTGGGAGGCAGAGGCAGGCGAATTTCTGAGTTTGAGGCCAGCCTGGTCTACAGAGCTCTCTCTCTCTCTCTCTCTCTCTCTCTCTCTCTCTCTCTCTCTCTCTCTCTCTCTCTCTCTCTCTCCCTCTCCCTCTCCCTCTCCCTCTCCCTCTCCCTCTCCCTCTCCCTCTCCCTCTCTCTCTCTCTCTCAAAAAAAAAAAAAAAAGATAATGTTATAGGTAGCCACTAACTAGTTAAGGGATTTCTAGACTTTAATTCTTAAACAGAAGTGGAAGAGATTTTAGGTTCTCGTTACTTAAAGCCATGATGGCCCTTGCTGAAGAAACCAGTAGGACCCCAGAACCTTGCATACTTCCAAACTTCAGATTCAGAAAAAGATTAATAGATGCAGTGACTCAGGAAATGAATATCATCCTGGTCTGCCTGCTATTCCAGGTAAGAAGTTAAGAAATTTAATAAGAAAATTGATCTCTACGCACATGGTGAAAGAGAATCTAATGAGCAACAAGCCAGGCAGATTCAAAAGCCTCCAATTATTCTTTCTAATATAGGCTCAACCATTTTTGAACACAATTACAGACTTAAAACGCCACAGGGGAATTCAGTGGAAATCATTTAAACATTTATTTGATGAGAAACCTATGACCCAAGCAATTCATAGAGCAATTAAAAGACTGGAGCCTGGAAGATTTGACAGTAACATCATTTTGGGTTTTGTTGACAAATGGTCAATCTAAATAATCACTGGCGGCATCTTAAATTAGATCCGAATGCGAATAGGAACAGAGAGCACTCCCACAGGGCGCAAGACCGGAAACTGTATCATCCAATAAACAGTGCTCATTACCAACCTGAAGGTTAAATCTGACTTTGATTAAATTTGTAGATAAGACAAAAGCAAGTGAGAAATGGGAAAAACACAGGATGTAAATTAAAGTTAAAATGACCGAATCCAGATTATTTGAGAACTCTGATGCAAATTCAGTCAGGTGAAGTTTAATGTGAGAAGTGAAGATTCCATAGTTAGGGTTGGTTACTTGTGAGTCTCAGTAGTCAGCACACACCGGGGTGGGGAAGCTGGGTGGTGGTGGATACACGCCAGGGAGACTTGGTATTCCTCCCACACACCTTGGGAGGTGGATTAATAACAGCAGATCGTGTTGACGGAAGCTTTGTAGCAGGGGAAGCAAGAAGTGGCAGATCAAATCCGCTATTTCTGAAATCCTCATTGAGAGCCAAGTTGGGCTTTAAGAAAATGGAAATGCTGGCGAAGCTGGTGTCCTAGGGTGGCTACAAGAGAACTCTGTGCTTTGCCTAATCCTCTTTCTTCCTCTTCCCCTCCTTCTTTCCTTCTTTCCTTCTTTCCTTCTTTCCTTCTTTCCTTCTTTCCTTCTTTCCTTCTTTCCTTCTTTCCTTCTTTCCTTCTTTCCTTCTTTCCTTCCTTCCTTCCTTCCTTCCTTCCTTCCTTCCTTCCTTCCTTCCTTCCCTCCCTCCCTCCCTCCCTCCCTCCTTCCTTCCTTCCTTCCTTCCTCCTCCTCCTCCCCTTCCTCCTCCTCCCCTTCCTTCTCCTCCTCTTCCTCCCCCTCCCCCTCCTCCTTCCCCTCCTCCTCCTCCTTTACCATCAACGTCAGTTACTGAGTTTCCACACACTGGTAAAGGAAAAAACTTCATTTTGCTTTTTTTTAAATCCCCTTTAGTTCTTTGCAGCGATTATTGTTACCCATCCCTTCCACGGGAAGAAACAGTGATGCGATGCAGAGAGGTTGAGACGTTGTCCAAGATCCCACAGTCAAAGGCATTACCAACTGTATTCCTTGGGAAACAGCATGCGGCATAAGGAAAATCTCCGAGATCTTAAGAGATTTGAGAAGTGGTGGATTCTATTTGTAGACAACGTCGCCCGAGTCAAAGAAGGAGGATATTTGTTTTCCATCTGCTCTAGCCTTCATTTTCAGAACCTCCCTGCATAATCTAGGGATTTATTTAGCTGCAACAAAGACCTTTTAAACAGCAGCTTAAATACATGGGAGTTTATTTATCAAATGTTCCCAGAGATCAGAGTGAGACAGCAACCAGGAATGCTCTCCCATGCCCGCAGACCCAAAGCCTCTGCATAGTTCCAGTTTCTGTTCTCTGATGGCACAAGATGGTTGTCAGGGCTGCATTGGAACACCCACATTCAAGGCCGTGATAAAGGAGAGAGTGTGTTTTATATCTTATCCCTTAGTCCAGTGGTTCTCAATCCCCCTAATGCTGTGACCCTTTAATACAGTTCCTCGTGTGGTAGCGACACCCAATCATAAAATTATTTCATTGCTACTTCATAACTGTAATTTTGCTGTTGTTATGAATCATCATGTAAATATTTGACATGCAGGATATCTGACATGGAGGATATCTGACATGCAGGCTATCTGATATGCAGGATATCTGACATGTCACCCCCATGAAAGGGTCGTTAAACACCAAAGGGTCGCACCCACAGGTTCAGAATCACTACCTTAGTCAGAAATGCAATGGAATTCCTAGGAGGCACTTATCTAAATTCTCATTGGCTATCACTGCCCTTGGAGAGCCTGGGAAGAGAATGTTGTCACGGATACCAAGGCTCACTACCTGAGCCTGGGCTTCCAGGTTTCTCTGCTAAGGGGAAAGAAGTGGACTATATGGGTGTTGGGTAAACTTATCATGTTACCTTCCAGTTTCTTAATCTCCCCCACTTTAGCTGGGAAAGCTGATTCCTCAATCTGAGGTCCTGATGCACTGTAGGTGAAGCAAGGGCCAGGGAGACAGAGTTAGGACCATCTTTGTGGTTGATGTTCAGTAAAGTACAGCCTACGGAAATGAAAAACAACTCTATAGGATCAATGCCATTCCTTTCTAAGGCAAGGGACTGAATATTCAATGCAATAAGGGTCTTCAATCATTGCTATTTTGTAAGCAAAACCAGAATTAGAAGTCTCCCCAAATATTTGGGAATAATGGGATGGAGTCTCACGACAGGGCAGATAAACTTTTGTACCAGGAAAGGAGTCTGATCAACAGCAACAAATAAGAAAACTAAAACAAAATGCAAACAAATTAAAAAAAAATCTGGAAACGGCCCAGCTATCCATCAGCTGGTGAATGAGTAGATACATTGAGGGACAGCCACGCAAGGGAATGGGACTTAGTAGGAAGGAACAAACATCTGACACATGCAAACAGTGTGTCTGAGTCTCTGAAGCATATGGCAAATGAAAGACGGCAGATGGGAAGGGCTCTGTACTGTAGAACATTGCTAACATGGAAATCTAAAACCCAAGCTGGTCTGCTGTGGCATAGGCTGAAGCTGGAGGAACTGAGGTGACAGGGATGTTCAGTGTCAACCGTGGTAATCATATACATTTGCAGAATTCAGTGGCTGCATTTTAACATGAACACTATACTTCAGTAAAGTTGATTCATATTCTTTGGCTGTCTTTTTTTTTTGTATTTTAATTTAATTTTTTTTGTATTCTTTCCCCACTTCCAACTCCTCCCAGATCCTGCCCACCTCACCAACATTCTTTTCACCCAATAAGACAAGCAAAATATTAGGAAAACCAACAACAACAGCAACAACAACAAAACCCCAGTGGAAATAAAAACAGGTAAACAAAAAATTATCAATAAGACCAAAACCAAAACAACCCAAAATACCAAAACCATTCACACATGAGCATACTCACCTGTATACACACACACACACACACACACACACACACACACACACCCGTGGAGTCTATTTTGTGTTGACAAACTACTCCTGGCCACGAAGCCTACCCTAAGAGTATGGTTGATACTGCCAGTGACACTCCATTGGAGAAAATGGATTTGCGCTTTCCCAACAGCTATCAATTGCAAATAGCTTCTTGATGAGGGGGTGGGACTTTGTGTCTGTTTCCTTTCTTGGTGCTGGGACTTTTCTGGTTTGAACCTGTGTGGGGCTTGTGCATGTTGTCAGTTTCTGTGAGTTCTAGTGTGTGTCTCTAATGTGTGAGTCCTGTTGTGTCTGGAGAACACTTATTGTCATTGCCACCTTGGGCTCTTACAACCTTTCTGTCTCCTCTTCTGTAGAGATGAGCAGAAGCCTGGAGAGAAAGGGTTTGAAAAAGAGATAGCATTTAGGACTGTGAATTCCAAAGTCTCTAACTCCCTGCACACTGTCCAGATGTGGATTTCCTTGATAATTACCATCAACTAGAAAAAGAAGCCTCTCTGGCGAGGGCTAAGCAATGTTCTGCTCTATGAGTACAACAATATGTCAGTAGGAACCATGTTAGTGCTATGTTCCTTTAGCAGAATACTAGCAACAGAGTTTCCCCTAACCCATGACCTATTTTATCTCAGGTTCTAGGCCAATGGAGTTAAATGATGCTGTGAATCAAATGGACAGAACAGAATCTACAGAAAAATCACACCAAATACTAAGTGATATATTTTTCTTCTCAGCAGCTGTGGAAATTTATCCAAAATTGAACACATATTAGGACACAAAGATGAACGCAACAGATATACATTTTTTTAAAGTTGAAATAACATTCTGCATTCGATCTGACAACTGTAGACTAAACTGGATATCAACAACAGCAGAAACAACAAGAAGTATAGAAACTCATTGGAAGATGAGCAACTCACTACTGAATGAAGACTGGGTCAAGAAGGAAATGTAAAACTTTTTAGAATCACGTGAAAATTAAAATGCAATGTACCCAAGCCTGTGGGACACAGTGAAAGCAGTTCAAAGAGGAAAATTCATAGCACTCTATGCCTACACATATACATACCCACCCCCAAAAAAACCCCAGAAAACTGGTGAAACCAGAGAGCACTAATTTAAAGATATATTTGGAGAAGAACAAGAGGAAGAAGAGGAAGAAGGAGGAGGAGGAGGGAAAGGAGGAATAGGAGAAAGAAGAGGAGGAAGAGGAGGAGGAGAAAAATGAAAAGGACAAAAAGATACCCAAAAGGAGTATATGGGAAGGAAAATTCAAAATTAGGGCTGAAATCAGTGAATTAGAAACAAACCAAAAGCAAACAAACAAAACAATCAATGAAACCAATAGTTCATTCTTTGAGAGAATTAACAAGATCGACAAGCTTTTAGCCAAATTAACAAAAAGGCAGAAAGAGAAAATTCAAATTTACCCAAATGAGAAGGGAGACATTATAACAGACACTGAAGAAAGCCAGAGACTCGTAAGGGCACAGTATAAAAATCCCTATTTCACCAAACAAGGAAACACAAAATAAATGGATCAATTTCTTAACATATACAGCCTACCAAAGTTAACTCAAGATGAAATAAACAATTTAAGAAGATCCATAAACCCCAGTGGAAAAGAAGCAGTAATAAAAACCTCCTAATCAGTAATACCCAGTACCGAATGGATTCATTGCAGAAATCTACTAGACTTTCAAAGAAGGGTTAACCCCATACTCCTCAGATTATTTGTCAAAATAGAAACTGGAGGAAAATTCTCCAATTCTTTTCACAAAGCTACAATTACCCTAATAACAAACTACCCAAAGAACCATCAAAAAAGAAAAGTACAAACCAATATCCCTTATGAACATAGATGCAAAAATTTTTCAATAAAATACTTGCAAATTGAATTTAAGAACATATTAAAGATTATCCCATGATCAAGTAGGCTTCATTCCAGATATTCAAAGATGGTTCAACATATATGTCAATAAATATGATCTATTACACAAATAGACTGAAAGTCAAAACCCTCATGATCTTCTCACTAAATGCCAAAAAATTCAACAAAATCCAACATCCACAATAAACATCTTGAAGTGTTTAGGGACACAAGGGACATGCTTCAACACAATAAAGGTGGTTTATAGCAATTCCAGTGAATATAATCCTTAACAGAGAAAAAACTCAAACCATCTCCAATAAAATTAGGAACAAGACAAGGATGTGCATTCTCCCCATTCCTATTGAATGTACTTGAAGTACTTGACATCTAGCTTGAGCCATGAAACAACTGAATAACATCAGGGGATACAAATAGGAAGGGAAGAAATCAAAGCACTTTTATTTTCAGATTATATGATCCTGTACATAGAAGACTCTAAAGACTCCACCAGGAAACTTGTACAGCTGATAAACACTTTCAGTAAAATAACAAGATACAAAGTTAACACATAGAAGTCAGTAATTTTCCTATATACAAAATGACAAATGTATTAAGAAAGAAACCATGAAAACAGTACTGTCCACACTAGCATTTTAAAAATAAAATATCTTGGGATAACTCTAATCAAGCAAGTCAAAGTCTTGTATAATAAAGAACTTTAAGATGTTAAAAATTGAAGAAAACACCAGGTTATAAAAAGATCTCCCAGCCAGGCATGGTGGCGCACACCTTTAATCCCAGCACTCGGGAGGCAGAGGCAGGCGGATTTCTGAGTTCGAGGCCAGCCTGGTCTACAAAGTGAGTTCCAGGACAGCCAGGGCGACACAGAGAAACCCTGTCTCGAAAAACCAAAAAAAAAAAAAAAGAAAGAAAAAAAAAAAGAAAATCTCCCACGCTCATGAATTGGTAGGAATAATGTGAAAATAGCCATCCTATCAAAGGCGATTTCCAGATTCAATGCAATCACCATCAAAATTCCAACACAATTCTTCATGAAAATTGAAAAAAAAAATCTCCAATCTTCAGTTTCACATGGAAACACAAACAAACCACCACCAACAAAAACAGGATAGCTAAAAGAATACTGAATAATAAAAGAACTGCTGGAGGTGTCACCATCTGAGATTTCAAGTTATAGTGCCGAGTTATTATAATAAAACAGCATGGTATCAGTATAAGAAAAGGCATGTTGGTCAATGAATAGAATTAAAAACCCACACACCTATGGACACCTGAATTTTTACAAGGAAGCCAGAAATAAGTGCTGGAAGAAAAAAAACACAACATTTTCAACAAATAGTGTTGGTCAAGCTGGATGCCTGCATTTAGAAGAATGCAAACAGATCCATATTCATTATCCTGCACCAAACTCAACTCCACAGGGATCAAAGACCTCAGCATAAGACCAGACACTCTGAACCTCACAGAGGACAAAGTAGGGAATAGGCTTGAACTCAGTGGCATAGAAAAAGACTTCCTGAACAGAACCCAAGCACTAACCAATGGGACCCCCTGAAGCCTCAAAGCTTTTGAATAGCTTTAGTCACCATCATTTGAGCAAAGGGGGAAAAAATCTTTACCAATTATACATCTGATAGAGGGTTAGTGAGTAAATATAGAGGAAGAACTAAAAATACAACATCAAGAAGACAAATAACCCAACTAAAAATGGCAAATAAAACTAAACACAGAGCTCTCAAGAGATGAAACACTAAAGGATCAGAAAATATTTTCAGCATCCCCATCCACCAGGGAAATGCAAATCAAAGGTACTTTGAGATTTCCTCTTACCCCAGTCAGAATGGCCAAGATCAATGAAGCAAATGACAGCTCATTCTGTTGAATACACTGGAATGGGGAAACACTTATTTGTTGCTAGCGGGAGTGCGAACTGATATAGCCACCATGGAAATCACGGTGAGGGATCCTCCAAAGGCCAGAAATTGATGTACTACAAGATCCAACTATACTTCTCCTGAGCATATACTCAAAGGACTCTATCTACATCCTACTTCAGAGATATTTGATCATTTATGTACATTGCTGCTCCATTCATAATAGCCAGAAACTGGAAACAGCCTACATGTTCATCAACTGATGAATGAATAAAGAAAATGTAGCATATTTACACAGTGGGGTATTTATTATTCAACATAAACAACACCAGCAACACAAAATCATGAAATTCACACGTAAGTAGGTGGACCGGAAACAATCATCCTGAGTGAGGTGACCCAGATCCCAAAAGACAAATATTGAATGAATTCTCTTATATATGGTTGTTAGCTTCCAAGGTTTAGGTGAAATGAGTTTCAATACAAATAACCACAGAGCTTACATAGGTATTAAGGGATCAATGAGGAAGAGGGAGTTGTCCATAGAAAAGGAAATATGGTGTGGAGTTACAAAGTGATAAAGAGGAGACTAGAATGAGGCTAAGGAGTGAGGAAAGTGGAACGGTAGGACAAGTAACTTTAAAGAACTTCTGAAAAAATATGGAAACCTAAAATATCTACATACATGAAAGGAATTGAAATAGATAGGGATTGAAATAGAAAGGAATTGAAATACAATAGGGGAGACAATGTCACATTTTATGCCACCAAGTATCCCTAGACACTTCAGGACTTTTTTTTTTATCATAAAAGGATGTTGTCAATTTTTTTTGTTTGTATTTAATGAAATAGTCATGAGGTTTTAGACTTTAGGTCTACTTATGTAATATATTTATTGACTTAGATATGCTGAGCCATCTCTGAATATCTGAACCTACTTGATAATAAGATAATCATTTTGATATGTTCTTAAATTCAGTTTGCAAGTATTTTACCAAAAAGATTTTGCATCTATGTTCAAAAGGACTATTGGTTTGTACTTTTCTTTTTTTGATGGATCTTTGTGTAGTTGTTATTAGGATAATTGTGATTTTGTGAAAAGAATTGGAGAATTGTCCTTCAGTTTCTATTTTGGCAAATAGTCTGAGGAGTGTGGGGTTAACTCTTTGAAAGTCTAGTAGAATTCTGCAATGAATCCATTTGGTGCTGGATATTCTTTGGTTAGGAGATTTTTATTACTGCTTCTTTTTCACTAAGGTTTATGGATCTTCTTAAATTGTTTATTTCATCTTGATTTATCTATTTCTTTTTGTTTCCTTGTTTGGTGAAATAGAGATTTTTGAAGTATGTCTTTGTGAGTCTCTGACTTTCCTCGGTATCTGTTATAATGTCTCCCTTCTCATGGCAATTTTATTAAATTGGATTTTCTCTTTCTGCCTTTTGGTTAATTTGGCTAAAAGCTTCTCAATCTTGTTGATTTTCTCATAGAATGAACTCTTTATTTCATTGATTCTTTCATTTGTTTATTTTGTTTTGTTTCTAGTTCACTGATTTCAGCCCTAATTTTGTTTATTCCTTCTTATCTACTCCTTTTGGGTTTTTTTTTTTTAAAGGAACTTTCAAACGTATCTTTAAATTGTTGCTCTCTGGTTTCACCAGTTTTTCATTTTGTTTTGTAAGTGTATGTGTAGGCATTTAGTGCTATGAATTTGCCTCTTTGAACTGCTTTCACTGTGTCACATAGATTTGAGTATGTTTTGTTTTAATTTTCATGTGATTCTAAAACGTTTTAAACTTCTTGGCTCAATTTTCATTCAGTAATGAGTTGTTGAACGAGTTTCTGTACTTTTTGTTGTTTCTATCATTTCTGTTATTTGTAGATATCCAGTTAAATCTACGGTTGTCAGATGGGATGCAGGATGTTATCTCAATTAAAAAAAATCTGTTGCATTCTTCTTTGTGTTCTAATATGTGGTCAATTTTTGAGAAATTTCCATGGCTGCTGAGAAGAAAAATATATCACTTAGTATTTGGGTATAATTGTCTGCAGATTCTGTTACACAGCATCATTTAACTTCAGACTTTCTCTATCTAGTTTGGGTCTGTATGACTTATATATTGGTGATACCCACTATCATTGTACCAGTTAATATGTGATTTTATCTATAGTGGTGTTTCCATTCTGAACTTGGGTGCCCTTGTGTTTGATGCATAAATGTTTAGAACTGTAATATCCTCTTGGATTTTCCCCTTGGTGAACATGTAGTATCCCTTCTACCTATATTTCCTGATTTATATTAATCCCTGCTATTCTATAGGACACCTTTGTGCCAGGAACCCATGCCTACCACATTTGGCTGAGATTCAGAACTACTCTTTACCAGGAACCCCACAGCTGTCACACAGAGACCCTATAGCTGCCACACTTGGCTGGGACTTAGAGACCCTATAGCTGCCACACTTGGTTGGATTCCGATTGGGCAACATCAACCAAAGAAAAGAACACCTCCTTAACAAGCTTAAGCCTAGCTATTTACACCTAAAAACACTTCACACATCAAGACTCCAGATGTTTCCTCCTCTTTCCGTATTTGATCATTGGATCATTGGAAGGCTGAATAGACAAAAGACTCGCCTGTCCGAACAAGAACACTTTTGGAATCCTGGTATTGCGTTTGATTCGGAAACCAACTCTTCCCCAGTCTCTGCTGCTGCTGCACATTTTGGTGGGCCTGTTGTCTTGGTTAGGGTTTCTATTGCTGTGATAGAGCACCATCACCAAATCTTGGTGAGGGAAAGGTTTATTTCAGCTTACACTTCCAGGTACCAATCCACCACTGAGACAGGCAGCACAGGAAATCAAGGTGGCAATGTGGAGTCAGGAACTGAAAGCAAAGGCCGTGGAGAAGTTCTGTTTGCTGTCCTCTCCCACATAGCTTGCTTAGCCTGCTATCTTAAATGCCCCAGCACCACCTACTGAGCAGTGGCACCATCCACATTGAAGTAGGCCTTTTTACATCAATCACCAATCAAGGAAAGTCCCTACAGGCCAATCTGATGAGGGCATTTTTCTCAGTTGAGATTTTTCTCTACCCAAATTGCTGAGGTCATTTGTGTCAAGTTGTGTCAAGTTGACAAAGGACTAGCCAGTATACTTGTCAAGTTTTCAAAAATCACTTGGGTCAGTTCCTTAAAATAAACTCTCCTCCAAATAGATAGATAAATCAATCATAGCTAGAGGGATGATGACTAAAGACAGAGACATATGTATCGAGAGACAGGAAGTAAACATGTCCCGTTGGTTTTCTCTTTTTAAAAATATTTATTTTTATTTTATTCATATGGACATTTTCCTCGTATGCATGTCTGTACACCCCGCGTATGCCCACAGTACGTGCAGAGGCCAGGAGAGGGCACTGGATTCCCTGGTGATGGAGGTTGTTAATTGCCACGTTTGTGCTAAGAGTTGAACCCAGCTTCTCTAGGAGAGTAGCCACGGTGCTCTCAATCACTGAGCCATCCTCCACCAGCTGCTATTGATTCTCTTGGGAACCTTGGAATAATTCAGAAAGATAATGATTGAAACGAGACAGCGTAGTAGTCTTCTAGATCATGCATGTATAGGTTGTCTCTTCAAAGCTCAGTATTGAAGAGGAGTGGATTTCACTAATAGGAGACTCTAACGTCAGTGGCCCTATCGTTAACATAGACTCACAGCTTATGAGCCTCATCTAAGAAAGGGACTATAGCCCTCATTGTTAAATGAGGCACCAAAGCAATTCTAAATCTACTATTTAATTCTTAAATGATATTTCTCATCTGAAGGTGACTAACTCCAAGTTTCACAGAGTTCAGTAAACTTCCCCCATTTCTAAGCGATGCTCTGGGTACCTATAGGTGTCTCTGCTTTGTCTCAGATGACAACTGAAGTGGGTCACATAACTGTGAACCTCAAGAGGACCAACACTAGTTTGAACTTGAGTTAAAATTCCAATGTTGGGGCCAAGGAGATAGCTGTATTGGTAAAGTGCTATGATGTAAGCACGAGGATATGAGTTTAATTCCCAGGACCCTTGTGGGGGGAAAAATGACAGGTATTATGGTACATGCTTAGAATCCCGGTATTGGGGAAGGAGGAGACAGAAGGAGCCATGTAGCCACTCCAACAGTCACCCTACCCTACTTGGGAAGTTGCTGGTTAGTAAGAGACCCTGCCTCAAAAAGGGTGGGGGCACAGATCATGTCTGAGTAGTGACTCCCAAGATTGTCCTCTGGCCTCCATACACACATACGTTCTCATGGTCACACCTACCACCCTACACAGATGCACACATATACATAACAATTCTAGTGTTAATGGGAAGGACTATGAAGCTATTGCCATAACGTGTGGGCTAGGGTTGGTTTTAAGCTGCTTTCTAATAGGTTGTTTGCATTGGCCTTACTCGCTGCACCACCACGGCAAGCTGGCTGGGTGAAAGCCTGTTCACACAACATGAGGAGGCTTTAGCAGTTGGGCTCAGAGCTTTTGGAACCTCCCCAGGGGCCCTGCATGAAGGGCTTGCATATTCTTGGCCCTTCCAGATACCCTCATTTCTTCTATAATACAATATACTGGTCTGAACTCCTGGGTGCCATCAAGTGCAAGGCGCCATCAAGAAGAAGGGCAAGGGAGATGGATAGATGTCTCTTGATTTAATAAGTCAAATCAGATTCAACTAATAGCATTTCAGAGATTTTTTCTGAATAATTTTGTCATTGGGAACTTGCTATAAAACTTGCTTTGCAACTTAGCTTGGCCTCAGTTGTGAGACTCAAGCTGGAGAAGCTGGCCATTGGGAGGGCGAGACTGAAGGGATAATCATGTTTTGTGGTTGTGTGGTCAGCTTTCTTAACAAAGGCTCTGTGAAGTGGTTTCAGGGCCTTGTCTGCAGAAGGGGGTCCCAGAAAGAAAAACAAACAAACAAACAACCCCCAAAAAACAAAAAACAATGAGGACCAGAGTTGCTCAGTCCTAGCATGGGCCCACCCGTGCCCTTCAAAGCATCACCTACCCAGCCCAACCTCAAGGTCACCTCAATAATGATTATCTTAGTTAGCTGAGGTGTGGTCATTACCTCTGAGGCTTCACAGCCTTCCAAGCAGGGTTGACCCAGAATACACAATGACCCTTCTATTCCCAGGCTTGGGCCTCTCGACCAGAGGTTTGCTGACATAAGTAAACATGGAAGGTTCTGGAAAAGGTATTTTTCTTGTTCACCAGATCCATATGTCGGTCACTGATCACTTCCCTCTGGAAATGAACGAAGGGATCAGGAGCTTTTAGTCATCCCCAATGCTCCTGTCTGATATCTCCCCTCACTTAAAGGGGAAAAGAAACAACATTGGAAAGGTGTTCAGCAGAGATGGGATGGGGGCGGGGAGGGGCCATTGTTCCAGTGAGGAGCTGTTGATGGGGGTAAGGTGTATGTAGTCCAGAGAAAAATCCGAGGTATACAAGATGTTTGTAAATCCTTAAGACCCTGCCACAGTGACGGAAGGAAAGGGCAGAATATGCCTATGTACTAGAGGAATATGAAGAGACCCAGAAGACTCTAGAAGATTCCCTCTAAGGAAGACGCTTCTCAATTCAGGCTTCTCCAACCTGTGAGAAATTACATCTTCTAGTCCTGGGCAGTTCCAGTTACGGCTCCCAGGAGCTCTCAGTGGAGACAGAGTTGCAGAGGACGGGTAGTTACCAAGTAACAGGTTCCAACCGGGGGACACTGTACAATTCTTGAAGACCTTTGGATGACTACAACCGTGGGGGCTGTTGGCATTCAGCGAGGAGAGGCTGGGCTGCCGCTCAAATCCTGCAATGCACAGGACAACCCCCGCCCCCCCAAAGAACCATCCGGCTCTCACCGCACACAATGCCAAGGCTGAGAAAACCTGGCTTAGGCAAGCTACAAGCTTGGCTCCAGGTAATCCCCCCACTCCAATCTGTCTGGAAATTCAGAAGACGGAGGAAGTTAATTAGTGAATGTACGAGGCCTGCCCAGAACTCAAGAGGATAGTGTGGTAAGACTTTGAAGTTGATGAAGCTCGGAAACATATTTTCCCCCTTTGGACTATATTTTGGGACTCTGGCCATCCTTATTGTCGCCAGAACTATGAGTCTGTTATTCTCTAAAAAAGCAAATTTTCTCTTCCCACAACCTCCACCTACTATTGCACACAATTTGGGAGGTGACACACACACACACACACACACACACACACACACACACACACACACACACACACACACAGAGGTAGGCAATGTGTGTGCATTGCGTGTTTAGAACAGAGCAAAATAAGCAAAAACGGAGGGGTTTGTGGCAAAATTTTCCCCAACAGCTTCTAAAATTTACCCCCATGTTACTTCTAAAGTTATCTTCCATAATTCTTTTTATGTCTTCTGGGTGGTGAAATTTGCCAAACCCCACAACAAGCTACAACGGAGCCTGTTTCTGCCAGATCGCTAACACTCAGGAGTCAGAGGAGCAGACGGAGCTGGGGATGGCTCTTGGCTCTGCTGGTTGCTGTCTAGGTAATGGACAATTTCTTTAGCCTTTCTGAGCCTTTCTTTCCTCATTTGTGATGTGCAATAAATAGCCCTGGCCTCATAGGATAGCTGGGAGATTATATAAGCACATACACAGATAGCCACACCAGCCCCTTTTATTATAACAGACACCAAATGGCAATTGTTTCTAGTAGAGTCACTGTCTGGGGAGCCCACATAACATTTGACATTGGGACAGATACTGAAAGAAGGAAATTACTCCATCTTGAAACCTAAGCTAACCCAGAAATCAGCTTGCCCTAGAGATAATACTGTACTGTTAATCACAAAACCTAAGCAGCTGGACATGGACTCTCAGCTGGGTCTCCTGGCACCACAGAGAGGGAGGTATTCCAGCCCATTTACAGATAAAGACTGAAACTCCAGCTCGGCGAATGGCCTGAGGTGACACCATAACTCCTAACTGGCAAAGGTGAATGGGATTTTGGGTGAGATTGGGCTCCAAACCCTCAACTTCCCCTGGATCCATCTCAGCTTCATACTCTGCCGTGGCTTGAGCCTGGGAATATTGAGACATCTTCCTATAGCAAGACTGACCTGCAAACTCCTCATTAGCAGTTAGTGTGTGCAGGACTTAAGGTCAGCTTAAGGTCATTCTCCTTATTAGGCTGCTGATGTGGTAGGACTAGCTCCTCACGTCCCAACATTGAGAGGGGAAGTAGACGCATGCTCCTGTTCCCTAACCCAGAAGGTATCTCTAATTGATAACTGGTCACAGCACACACAAAGGCAGGCCTCACGCCCAGCAGGAGATGACCGTCACAGAACAAACTCAATGGTATTTTTGGGAGTGTTTTTTGTTTGTTTGGTTTTTGGCTTATATATTATGGTTTCTCGAAAAACCAAAAAAAAAAAATGGTTTCTGATCTTGTGGGTTTTTTCTTCTTCTCTTCTCTTCTCTTCTCTTCTCTTCTCTTCTCTTCTCTTCTCTTCTCTTCTCTTCTCTCCCTCTCCCTCTCCCTCTCCCTCTCCCTCTCCCTCTCCCTCTCCCTCTCCCTCTCCCTCTCCCTCTCCCTCTCCCTCTCCCTCTCCCTCTCCCTCTCCCTCTCCCTCTCCCTCTCCCTCTCCCTCTCCCTCTCCCTCTCCCTCTCCCTCTCTCTCTCTCTCTCTTTCTTTCTTTCTAATGGGATTTCCGTATATGCATCTCTGCATCTGTCTGTGGTTTTTGGCTCTTTTTCCCGTTTGCTTCTTTGTTTTGTCCTATTCTGCTTTAAAAAAATTATCTTATTTTATTATTATTAAGGTTTTTTTTTTAATTCTGTTTTCTAATGAGAGAGAAAAAGGGTATGGATTTGTGTGGGTGAGGAGCTGAGGAAGATATGGGGGTGAACTGGCAGAGGGAACATTATAATCAGGATTATATTATTATATGAAAAATCTATTTTAAATAAAAAGGGGGAAACAAACAACTCCTTGACCCTCCCCTACCCCACCCCCCCAAAAAAACTCCAACTAGCCACTTAAACTTATGCAGAGACTCGCAGCCTGACATCTTCTGCAGGCACTGGTAAGGATACATGGAGATTCCCATTCTGGAATCTTCTACAGGCAAACACACAAGATATTTTTTGTTTGAAGAAGTCTGCTCGAAACATAGATTTACCCCAAACACCAATGAGAAGGCTAAAACACATTGTTTTGTTGAATTGGTCTGAGACACACGGACTCTCTGTGAGGATGCAAATTGTTCAACCATTTAGACATTCTTAAACAGTTTCTGTGTCCTGGTTCATGAATTATAGTAGGCCGTTATAATAAATAGGGCCTGCTTCATAGTAAAAATCTCACCCGAGCTGGAATTTCATAAGAGAAAAATATCCATGGAGAAGAAACGCCTGAGACTTACCACACCAAACATCATGGAATGCCAGGCCTAAGACAACACACCATGAGGCCTAGGGGGAGTAGACTATGATATCCTGCCTCACCCTTCCCCAGGAATACATCCCTACCCAGAGTCTGCAAAGGGGACACTGTCCCGTATGCATGCATTTCTAGACCCTGAGCAGGTAGAGGAGCTGTGGGGTGGAATGAAGATCAGTCCATAAGATCTTGAGAAACCTATAGTCTATGCAACGAGAGCAACACAGACTGATCTCGAGTCTTTTGGAGACTGGGAGTTTAGGAACTGACAGTTTACAGCAGAGGCAGATAGATGTTTGAGGTGATGTGACAGCCGTCCTATGATAGAAGGAGCTGGGGTGGCTACAGTGAGAAGTAGACTAACCTTACACAAGAATGGCAATGCATGGTGGACACAGAGCTTAGTCAGAGGAGAATGGAATAGTCATACGGAGGAGGAAGCCCTTCATGTGGCATGTGTGTGAGGCCATGAGCTACCGTAGTCACATCCGCATACCCAGATGAAAGACATGGTCTCTGTTTTGGGGTTCCCCGTGTTCCTCCTGTGGTCTCACAACACACCACATTCTACTTTGTCAAGCTAGCATAAGTGGGTATTTCTTCCCAGCACACAAATGGGCCTTCTTAGATGATATCTTCTAAACATTTGGAGGCCTCTCCCTTCAAATCATGCCATCCAGCCATGCTTTCTTGGAGCAGAACTTTATAAGGCACACACTGGCCTGAAATCTTATGTATCTAAAAAGACATATAATCGCTTCTCAGCCTTTTGGCTAAGATCAAGGGTAATTGCATGCTTTAGGGATGGGGCCCTAGCCATCTCAAACAGAGATGCTAAGATGTCCCCAACAATAATGCTAGAGGTCCCCTAAAGTGATGCATGCTCTAAGGTGAGTAAGCACACGTCCATTAGCCAGCTTGTTGTGCTGTGTGGTTATACCATGTTTCTTTCTCTGCAATGCCACACAATGAAGCATTAGCCCCCATCTTTGACCTCTCTGCATGACGAACAGCCTATACTCCCCCACACCTTGACTAGGGCTCACAAGATGACTTGCATGTGACCCCCCCAGTGACACAGGGTAGAGATGTCAGTGTGTGGTGTCCAGCAGCCGCTGTTGGTTCTACCTCTGCTCTGCCATGAGACATGGCTCTCCCCAGGCTCATGATTTACAACAGAGTGATACTCACAGCCACGTAAACCAAACCACAGTCAAGATCCAAGTCCACAGGGCTCGCTCACATGAAACTGGCAGAGTTACACCAGCTTTGCCGAAGCAAAGAAAGCTGTTATAGGCTGTGCTGTTCCTTGCATAGTGCATCTGTGGAAATTAAGCTAGAGTTTAAGAGATTCGTTTCCAAGCCTGGTGGCTCATGGTTTCCATCTCAGCTGTGCATGAGGTGGAGGAAGGAGGGACACGAGTTTGAGGCCAGCCTGTTTTTTTTTTTTTTTTTTTTTTTAAAGGAAGGTGAGACATAGTTCAGTGATAGAGCTTTTGACTAGCACAGGCAAGACTCTAGTTTCAACCCCTAGTACTGAAGTGATTAAGGTGTTGTTATTTTGTCCCGACCATATGTTGGCACAGTAAAAGAAGCTCACCCAAACTTGAACTTTATAAGAGAAAACAATAACCACAGGGAAGAAATGTCTGAGACGTACCACACCAAAAGTCAGAGAATACCAGGCCCAAGGCAACATGCCCCAGGAGCATGTTTAGACATTTCTCAGCTCTCTACAGTTATGTCTGCCTTGGCAGCACACTTGGGACTTTTCATGACCCTGACCATGGTCCAGGTGTATTAACTGATATAAACTAAAAATATCAGATAAAGGTGTAAATGAAAATAAGTTGTTACATTGTAACCAAAATAATTACTATGTTCTGCCAAAACTAATGTCGAAAGGTTATTCAAACCCTCATCTAACACTGATATCATTGTGGGTTTTGCCTTTAAAAAATGCTGCACCCCTGGACTTTAGAAGTAAGAGCCGTTTGGAGGAGCTTGCCCACTCTCAGTTACTGGACAAAATAAAGGATACCTTATATTCTTCATTGGTTCGATAAGTATAATGATCTGTAATTTTTCTCCCTTAGCCTTCCTAAGCACTGAAGCTCTTAGCTGCCTATCAGACTTCATCTGCCCCTCTGTAGTGATGCAATCAGGGCCGGTGTGTCACTATCAAGACTTCAAGCCCCAGCCTCCCTTGTTGTTGCCAGTGACCATGTAGCTGACTGACATAAGCAAAAGAGACCGGTTACACCTCAGCCCATATAGAAGGAAAGTAGGTCCATTTGCTTACCCCCTCCCCTCATTGGCAACTGCCACCCAGGCCATGTGGACAGGGACGGTGCTCCTCATGCATTGTTCAGTGATCAACCCTTGTTACCTATCTGCAATAGAATTAACAGCTAGTGTCTGCACGCAAGTCACTGATAGCAGTAAATAGCGTTTCGTTCAGTTGACCTTTCTCTTCCATCCGATAGGATAGTTCATTTTCACTGTTTGAGTGTGCCTGGAGGACAGTGCCAGAGAGAATGAAGGGGGAGGGGATAGAGAAAGTCAGTCAAAGGCCAGCATCCCACGTCTCTCTGCTCTCTGACCCACTAGGAGGGGATGAGCTGTTTTTCCTACCACGATGGACAGAAATCTGAGAAGCTCTGAGCCAACCAAATCTTTTCTCCTTCAGGCTGCTGCTGTTGTGGATTTTGTCTAAGAGGTGCAGAAGTAAGTGAGACAGGAGATATTCTCCATAACAGGTGCCCTGAATCAATTTATGCTGGTGCAAGGCTCTCAAGGATGCACCCCTTAGGTCTCCCTACATTAGAGAGAATAGAAGAAAACCTGACTCCTGTCTCCTAAATCTGCATGTGGAACAACTTCTCTGGACAAAGGCAAAGCAAAACAACAAGAACCACCACCCCTCCCAAACCAAAGCAAAACAGCATCAGATTCACCTGGACCATCCATTGCCTGATGAGAGCTGGACCATCCATTGCCTGATGAGAGCTGGACCATCCATTGCCTGGTGAGAGCTGGACCATCCATTGCCTGGTGAGAGCTGGACCATCCATTGCCTGGTGAGAGCTTTCTCACAGGAGTTTAGCTTTGCAGTGGGGTTGATTATTTCTAAAACACAGACCCTGGGATGACTTTTAAAAGCATCCAAGAAACCACACAGTCAGGATCTATCGAGGCTTGTTCATATATCTGAATCAGACGTAAGATGGCTCCAGCTCCTACTTGACAACAAGCCATTGTCTTTCTGGTGAGGAGACTGGCCCATCTCTCATACCTGCAGGACACCGTGTCCCCTCATGTCTTCTGAGTCCTTTCTTCGCGGGCTGAGCAAGATGCGGTCATGGACAGGGATGACACCATCATTGCCTGAGCAGGATGCAAACCTAACTACACGGCTTTCAGTGGCAGAAGGTCTGTGGGCTGGGTAAGAGCTGAGGTGGAAGAGGAGCCGGCGTGCCTCCAGCCATGCAAGAGACACAGGAGCAGTAGGGTGTCCTGAGTCACAGAAGAGCTGTGCTTTTGTGCACCAGTGTTTGGACTGTGCACCAAGGTTTTTCCTCAGTGTTCTAAGGAAAACATTTACTTACAAGGTTTGTGTCTCAGTGACCAACAGGCTCAACAGAAAGGCTTACCAGGGCTCATGTTTTCACATGCTCTCTGTCCCGCACGGAGGGCAAGGCATGTTGGAGTTCGCAGAGTGAGAGGGAGGAGTAAGACTGCTCTCGTGAAGTGGACCGTGAGGTGGACAGGCCACACCCAGTATCAGACCCAACCTTCAAAAGCCTCCCAGGCCTTAGCTCTTCTTAGTGGCTACATAGCTGTGAACATTGTGCCACTGAAACAAGACATTCAAATCACAAAGCAAAGTTCTCAAATGAAAGGCCTTCCTCTAGCATTTAATCTGGAGAGGAAAGGGCTTGATGCTCCTCTGGCAGCGCAGAAGGCGTTACACCTGACTATCTCTAGGACAAGTTGTTCACTCACCAAGTCTACCTAGTAGCCTAGTGCTGGATTGATTCACAGAGAAGTAGGACCAGGCCCCTGACAAGCACGGTGCTTGAGAGGAAGCCGGCCTTTGTGTGCTGAGGGCCAAATGCTGGCTCATAGCCAGCCTGGAGATGGGCTATAGAGGCTGGGAACCTTGGAGAGGTGGGAACCCACTATAGATTCCTCTCTCTCTCTCTCTCTCTCTCTCTCTCTCTCTCTCTCTCTCTCTCTCTGCCAACCCATCTCTCCTTCTTCCTTTCAGTGCTCTCTTGGATCACTCCCTCAGGATAGTATTACTGTACTTCTCTGGCTACTAAAAACAATCTTAAAATCAGCATTTTTTTTCTTCCTCCTTGGAGCCAGATACATGCCCAAAAATACATTTCAAGTCCAAGAAAACTGCCATGCAATGTGTTGTGTGTGTGTGAGATCACTCAAGAAAGGCACAAATGTAGTATCCTGCCAGGAACTCAGACCGGAGATTTTGTATCAACATCACGTTCACAGGGAACAGTCAAGCCTCAAACAGTGAGGCAGTTCCCCAGCCCTTGGTGGGAAACAAGCCTCACCTATTATAGGCACAGCCACAGCATCGGCCTGGCAGCCAACCCGTAGGCAACAACATCCTACAGGCTTCTATTTATTGTCACATTGGGTATGGTGCGTGGCCCCTTAACATTGTTGTACGGGGAGGGTCTTCAGAAGTGAGAACAGAAGGGGCAGAGAGAAAGTGAACAGTTCTTCAGACTCCTTGCATGTGTGAAGTAGCTAAGGGACACTGAATTAATTGCTGGAGAGGGAAATTCGCAGGAGAGTGGGTTCCCCCCACCCCCGTTTCATGGAAGCAGTAAGTGTGCCAGAGGGGCCAGTGTTTAATCCAAGTAGCTTTAGCTCTGTACACAGAGCGCATCCTCCTGCGTTATCCTGCATCTGGCAGAGCAAGTGAGGCTACTGCTGCTGCTGGGGATTGCCAGGGGCAAAGCGGGGGGGGGGGGGTGGTGTCATGATATCTCGTTGGGGAGGACGTCTAAGATGGTAGAAATTAGTCTGATGGGACTAGGAGAAAAAGGGAGATGGGTCAAGGCACACTCAGCCTTTCATCACTCGCTGTAGATGGATGGTTTCCCAGCCAGGCATCTGGGAGTGCGGCTCGCTATAGAGAGACGTCAGTGCTCTCAGGTCCCGGGTGGAAGAACCCCCGGCCCCTCCCGCGCAGGCTTCCTTTATATAAAGTCCAGGGCCGCGTGGAGTCTGCAGCAGTGGCGCTCAAAGCGGCAGTGGCAGAGCTCCTGAGAACCGTCCTCCTGTCGCTGCTCCGCTGCTCCGTCGGGACAACGCACTCTCAGCCTAGTCGAGAGCTCTGAGGGCTTCCCTCCAGGACCATGCGCGGCTCTGAGCTCTCGCTCTTGCTGTTGGCTCTGGTCCTCTGCCAGGCGCCCCGGGGGCCAGCTGCCCCGGTGTCGACAGGTGGAGGCACGGTCCTGGCCAAGATGTATCCGCGCGGCAGTCACTGGGCTGTGGGTAAGTGTCCTGATCATGAGATCCCTGGGCTCTTTTCCTCAGAGGGGTCTAACTAGCTAGAGGGAGCCCCGTCTCTCCCCCTCTCAGCATTTTTTCTGGCTGAGTTTGGCTTGGCTCCTTTCTTTCTACTGAAACACTTATCCAGATCTCCCCCAAACTCCATCTCACCTTCTCTTGTTTAGGAAACCTGATAGATCCCTCCTCGCTGGTGGCACACTGATCCCTTCCCTCTTAGCACTCTTTCCGCTTAGCACCTGTGAGCATCCCTCGTGAGTGGGGCATCTGGGGGCATCCCAAATCCCTCAGGTGCAGCTCACCTTCCCTCTGCACCTGCCCACTGCCCCCTATTGTTCCCCTAGCCGCTCCCCTATCTGGCTTGGGTCTGCTCCCAAACAACTTTGGGGAATGAGGTCCCCTAGTACATATCAGCTCCTAATCTAGCCTGATGGACTGGACGCTTGTGGGCTAGAATTCACACTGTAGTGGTGCCCCGAGCAGGACCACGGGGTGTGGGGACCGGGGTGCAGCGATCCCCACCCTCTCGCCTTGCGTTCAAATACTCAGCAATGCTCTTTCCTTCAGACCATCTCTGCTGACCCTCACTCCTGGCCTTGGCAGATTTCAGGGATCATGCCTGCTTCTCTAAGCTTACCTGGCTCCCGCTGCCCAACCCCCAGGCTTTTGTCCATCTCTGAGATCCACAACATGACCCTCAACCCTCTCTTCTTCTGACTCCTGCCAACAAGTTCTGTTTGCTGGGCAGTGGCTTCTGGGCTTCTTGGTTCCAGCCTGGACGGAGAGGTCTGTTGCACAGTGGTAGAAGGTGAGAAGTGGGGCTGAGTTCAGGCTTTGAAGAACACAGGCTTAGAGCTTTCTTGAAACTGGGAGGCCAGTAGCAGGTAAAGCTTGCCACTCATCTACCCTCCCAGCATCACCTGGAGCTCTGAGTGTCTGAAGCTACCAAGCTACCGGCATCATCTCCAGGCAAGCACGACTGCCGAGAAACGCAGAGTCCAAGGTCTCCTGATCTTTTGCCAGGGCAGTCAGTTGTGACTATCTCAAATTTCCTGGGAAACTAATGCTGACTCTAAAGAGATCAAAGGTGTGTGTGTGTGTGTGTGTGTGTGTGTGTGTGTGTGTGTGCCTCAGATTCTAGGGGAAGGAATGAGGCTGGAAACTCTGCCTTTGGACTTCCGTGTTGTGTTTTGCCAGAGAGGCCAAGAGGCTTACCATACTATAGTTTCAGGACGTCTTGCTAAAAGTCCCAGGGATGAAAGAACTTGTGGTCTCTGACCGGTGCTAGGATTCTAGGAGACAGGACAGAGACTAGAGGGTAGGTTGGCACAGGAGAAGCAAAAGGTGTTGAAGAACCCAGAGTTTGAGCTGGTGATTTTTAAAAAGGTATTCTCAGAGCCTAGATTAAAAGGCCGCTGTCTGAATCAGCCAGCAGTCAGTGGACAGGAAGGAAGACCTGGTACTCCGAATTCCACCATTTCTCTCTCCTTTCTGCTCTCATACAAGAAGAGTTTAAGACCTATCAGTCAACCCTTGAAGACTAAGAGCACAACAGAGGTGGGTAGGAACCTAGTGTCATACCTGTGGTCCAGGCCAAGCTGGTGACACACTGTAGTTAGGGGGCACACGTGTCCTAGGATATTTAGGGTACTTCCCTTAATCACCCTCCACAGTAATACCAGAAACATCATGTTAAAATTTAGTCTCCAATGCACTCTTCTTAGTTTAATACTATTAACTCTCTCTCTCTCTCTCTCTCTCTCTCTCTCTCTCTCTCTCTCTCTCTCTCTCTCTCTCTCTGTGTGTGTGTGTGTGTGTGTGTGTGTATTGTTGGGCTTGTACACAAGCAAGCCCCTTCTGCTGAGCTACAATCCCAGCCCCCACTGCCTAAGGTGCCCAGCCTGTGCTCTAACTTTCTATGCATGTCACCCAGAGGTTGTACTTGTGTTTGGAAAAAAAAAACAAGAACAAGAAGTGTATTTTGGTGGGTAGGTGCTATCCAAAGAAGTGTATCACGCAGGGTGAATGATGTGAGATTTAATTGTATTTAAATTTTATTTACTTATTTAGATTTAATTTAATTCAAAATATCCTTAAAAACAATCCCCATTCTCTCTAGTTCCCAAAGGCACACAGCACGTGGCTGTTTTTTCTTCTGTTTTGTTTGAATTTTGGGGATGCGGGGAGTAAACCCATACTAGCAAACGCTCTATGAGCTACATCACCCAATACTTGCCTTTTTGGAGACAAGGTCTGATGATGTAGCCCAGGCTAGCTTTGAATTTGTGATCCTCCTGACGCAGTGTTTATAGTGCTGGAACCACAGGCTCTTGCCATCATTCTTAGTCCCACCCTAGGACTAAACCTCTGCCGTTGCCCACAAGAAGACTGTTGGTTCAGCTCTCTCGGAGAGCCACTTTTTTTTCCAGTTCAGGAAAGCAATGGAAAATGACTCTGTAGCCTGAAAACTGCCCACACTTCTCCCGTGGGGCTTTGTGTTCATGGGGATGTTTTGTGTGTGTCATGAAAATAGATGTTAACACAAAAACCTAGCAACTGTCCTCTGTGCTTCCCCAGAAGGCTCCTAGTCGCCGCTCTCACTTTGATGTGGAGCAGGACTTGGAAAGCTGAATTGGGCGACACCTCGGGATGCAGAGCAGATCGGTATTCATTGCGGGGCTACATCAAAGACTGAAATTTACAGCGTGTGCCTATAAAGACTACTTTTTTCCACCTTCCATTTCCGTGTGTGTGTGTGTGTGTGTGTGTGTGTGTGTGTGTGTGTGTGTGTATGATGCTTTGGTGGGGGTGTTCGTGTTTGCATGTGTGTGGGGTGCCTAGAATCATCCCTGACTATTCCTTCCCTCTATCCACTGAGGTAGGGTCTCTTGATTAGATCCAGAGCTCACAGATGTGGCTAGTCTAGCTAGCCAGCCTGCTCGCACCTCCTGAAGCTGGAGTCACTGACAGCCCACGGGACCTACTCATTACTTACGTGTTCTAAGGCTCTGGACCCTGGTCCTTACAAATGGTTTAACCACTGGGATATCCCCTCCGCCCCATAAATCCCGCTTCTTGGAAGTACACAATACTTTATATCTTAATAGGTATTTTCTCAAACTAGGATAGTTTTCTAGCTTCTACTCTGAAGAAATTAATTTACATTTCAAACCTGCCCGTTAGTGGAATGTCACACAATTTAAAGGCACAAAAGCTTTTTTTGTTTTTCCCCTTTTTACATTAAGAGCAAAGCTTGTTAATTTTTCAATGCCCATCCTTTCTCTATATTGAGATGTCCATTATTCTACTACATATGTGACAGATGATGATAGGAGATGAAGTGGAAGTGGGTATCTTGTCCATGTTGCCATGGAGATGATCATTTGGTTGACAGTAGCGAGCTCAAAACTGAAATAGGACCCAGGGAATGTGTGTTTCCCTGGGATGTTATAGATGGCGCCCTTCCTGTAATAATGGGCATGTGTGCCGAGAAGTGGGCAGTCGAACAGCACGCTGCCAGCAGGCAAGTACTGGCCTTCAGTCTAATGTCACCAGGATCTGTGTTAGATCAGTAATAAGATGCACAGCGGATCTATTTTGCCGATAGAGCAAAATGCACAAGCATAGTCCAGCCAAGCAAGATGAAGATGTTCATAAAAACATCTCCATCACCCCACTGCTTTATTGGCAATGAATCCTTTCTCATTTTCGACATCCTAGCTAGATGGCAAGGAATCAGAGATTCCAGGAGTGACTGAGGTAATTACTGTGAACATCAGGGTTCCAGTGCTGTCTTCTAGCCATCGCGATTCAATTTCCTCCATGTAACTAAAGCTGATGACACATCAGCTTTCCTGGGAAGTTGTGCAATATCATCGCTGTGAGGGCCAAATTCATGGCAGTGCAGTGGACAGCTGGACACCAGGTCGACCCAGTAGGTGACGGAAACAATGTAAGACTCTAATCCTTCATTGGGGTCCATGTCCTTAACAAGGTCTTTAAGCAGTGTGAAATCCCTTCTAAGTGGGACTTGAATGGCAATCTCACTCGAAGATTGCCTGATAGTAACAATTTATTTTTCAAGCCTCATGATATCATTGTACACTGATATGTGATCCTTGCTCACTCAGAATCTCATTTGAAGACTGCCTAATAGTAACAGAAGTAAATATTCTCAAGTCACATGATATCTGATACCCTGCTATAAGGTTCTTTGCTCCTCTTTAGAATATTAGCTATTTGTAAATCATGTTTTCATTTCCAGTTCCTAGGGTGATGCTCCGCAGCCTTTGGAAATTTACAAGACACTCCAAATAATATAATGTAGTGGAGACTGGACTCTAGCCTTGTTATAACTGTAGAACCTTTGCTTATGTCTAGGAGGTTTCGACAAGTCTCATTTCACCTCTGTACTCTGATGTCAATCAAATGGAAGAGTTCACACTCGACTGTGTCCAATGCCAGTTAGGGCTGGAACTACGAGACTTTAACTCAAAAGCACCAAAGGCTTATTAGTAGTAGAAACCTCTGTGTCAGCTAAACTGGGAGCAGAGAAATAACGTGTGTCTATTTGAAGGATGAAAGCGTTTAGAACTGGGACCTGGCTGGGTGTGGTGGCACTCCCCTTTAATTCCAGACCCCAGTAGGCAGAAGGAGGCAGATCTCAGTGAGTTTGAGGCTAGCTGGGACTACATGGTGAGGCCCAGTCTCAAAAACAAACAAACCAAAAATATGTGGACGTGGGATCTGCACTGCCACCAAGCTGGACGAGCTAAGTTCAAATCTTGGAACCCACATGGTAGAAGAAGAAAACCAACTTCCACAGGTTTCCCTCTGCCTTGCACTGACATGCACTGTGGCATCACACACACACACACACACACACACACACACATACACACACATGAACACACATATGCACACATGCATACACACATGTACACTCACACATACATGCACACAAACATGCACATGCATACACACATACATGCACACACATGCACACACATATACACATGCATACACACACATACGCACACACACATGCATGCACACAAACGTGCACATGCATACACACATACGCGCACACACATGCACACACATATACACATACATGCACACACAGTTTTTAAAAAAAGAAAGAATGCAGAAATGGGGTTGGTCACCCACTTCTTAGATATATGAATATCCCTGTTTTTTTACAACTTTGGCCTCCTTCATAGGATTAACTAACTAATTAATTAATTTGTAAGGCAGACACATGTGCTTAGAACTACTGAGAGATTCTCAGAGATCCAAAGAAACCCCGGAATTGATGTGGCTGTTGAATATCAGTCAGAACTTGTTTTCAACTGGTTTTTCATTACACTTTTAACCTACCATCGCTTCTAGGTGAGGTTTTCTAGATTCAATTTCAGCTAAAATTCAGAGAAAGTTTAAGTGAAAGATTCCTTTGGTACAATTGTATTACAGATAAGAGAAAGGCAACATTAAAAAAAATCATACAAAGAAACACATCAAGACTTTGATTTTCAGCAGAAACTTGAAATTGGTGGCGGGAGACGCCGGGATTCTGCAATTCAGCCGGCCACGCAGAATTGATAAGACTTTACACTCGGAAGCTTTCTTAGATGCGATTTGCCCTGGCCCGTTCCTTTCATAGTTGATAACACTGAAGCCTGGGGTGCTACAGCACTTGTCTGAAGTCACCCCGCTAGGTAGTAGAGGTTAGTAGCAAAACCCAGGACCCCTGAGTCACATGCAGATCTGAATTTGATTCAGTTCACTACATCTTTTGGATTGATAACAGAGTCCGTGTGTTGTGTATAGCGCAACTCTTAATAGTAAAATAATGCTGTTTATTTTGCATTTACTGGGCAGTCGGGTTCACCGCACAGGTCTCCGTTTCAGTTGCTCCTTCTTCCGTTCCCCTCCGTTGGATTTGTAGCATCCCGGGTTTGTTCTGCGTTCACAGGACACTTAATGGGGAAAAAGAGCACAGATGAATCCCCGTCCCTGTATGCGGCTGACAGAGATGGTCTGAAGGAGCAGCTGAGGGGGTACGTCCGCTGGGAAGAAGCTGCGAGGGATTTGCTGGACCTCCTAGAAGCTGCTGGGAACCGAAGCCACCAGCCACCTCAGCATCCGCCTCTCAGTCTCCAGCCTACTTGGGATCCCGAGGACCGCAGCTACTTTAACGATGTTCAAACCGCTAAGGTGAAACAAGCATGCCTCAGATGAGGGGTGGGAGGTATTCAGAAAGAGTTCAGGGGGCAGGGGTGTTGATCAGGGGAACGTAAAGTGATTATGACATGTATTGGTCACCTTTCCCATCGCTGTACAAAATACCTGACCAAAAGCAATGTAAGAAAAGGTGGATGTATTGCAACTCACAGTCTGAAGACACAGTCCATCTCACTGAGGAAGGTGAGGTGGGGCCCGTGTGTCACAGAGAGATAAATTAAATGTTGGTGCTCTGTTCACTGTCTCCTTCCTTTTCAGTCCATCCAGGACCCCATCTCGTAGGGTGGTGCCACCCACATTC
The DNA here is from genome assembly GCF_978045245.1 of Mus caroli. Classification (NCBI taxonomy): domain Eukaryota; kingdom Metazoa; phylum Chordata; class Mammalia; order Rodentia; family Muridae; genus Mus; species Mus caroli. The sequence goes on from NW_028227274.1 coordinate 64,187,913, forward strand.
AGGACTGGTCATCCCCACCCCCAGAGATGTGTCCCCCTAAGTAATTCTAGCTCCAGTCAAGTTGGCATGAAGACATTCAGTTGTTCAACTAGGCCAACACCCATGTATGCTAAGCAAACTATTATTCTAGGCTTTTAGGAATTTTATTAGTAACCATGCTCACTTGAAGCAGTGATTATGGTCTTCATGAGAATTTTTGTAGCTCCTGCTGGCCTCTAACTGGAGATCGTCCTGCCTAAGCCTCTGCAGGGTTTAGGATTATAGGTGTGTGCCATCACGCCTGACTCTCACTGCGATATTTTGATAGTGAGCCCACAGACAGTATTCAAGTAAATTCTTGTGGGTTTACAGATGTGTTAATTTTTGATATGCAGTAGAGGAAGAAGGTGTATATTTTTTTTTCAGAGGAGAGAGCTCTTTTTTTTTTTTTAAATATACAACGTGGCTTTTTAAAAAAAATTATTCCAAGATTGAAAAATTCCAGTTGCATTCCAATATTAAAAAATCAGTGAGTATTTCTGAAGACAACTGACTTACTGGTATGTAGGAATACCAAGGTGGTAATGGTCAGATGCAAAGATAGCCAATCACTGAGACTGGGTTTTATGGGAAGCGAGGCAGCTGAACGTGAGGTGATCACCACTACTTTTTAACACACGTCCAGTAAAAGGCAAAGGTAGATAATGATGCCAGGGTAGAGGCCTTCCTACTTCTGTTCCTCCTCCTTCCGTTCCTCCTACTTCCTGGACACCCTGAGGTGAATCGCTTTTGCTCTGCCACGCTCTTTCACGATGGACAGAAGCCTTTGAAACCATGGAGCAAAAATCAATATCGCCTTCCTTAAAAAGTAATGACGTGGAACTGAAGGAATGGCGCAGTGATTAAGAGTGCATACTGCTCTTGAAAAGGACCCAAGTTCGGTTCTCAGCACCCACATCAGGCAGCTTACACTAGCCAATAACTCAGCTCAGGGGATGCCATCTGAGCTCTTCAGTTGTGTGACCAAACCCTTGTATTCCAACTAGTAGGGTAAGAACGTTATCTCCTTTGACCACCCTCCCCCCGTCAGGTGAGAGCCTCTGTTACTCTTTATATTGTTTATTTGATGCTGAAAATGAGCCCAGTGCCACATACATGCTACGAGTATGCCCTGCTACTCAGTAGAGCCCCAGCCCCTGCATTTTGAGGTTGAGCAAACTGAATCACAACACTTCTCATTGATGGTATTAGAGCAATAGCCTGAGTTCCATCTGCCTAGGACAGTATGCCCTTCAGGTCCCCTTCCAGGGAATGGTACCCAATTAACACATGGGATGCAGGATGGAGAAGGTGGCCTTGCTTGGCTCTGTTCCTGGAGATGGCTAATACTGCTTGTCATTCACCGAGCTCAGAGACACCTCCCCGCTGCTTCACTCTTCCCTGATGGTTAGCTCTTTAGTGGCCCTTACTGTGGGTTGGGACTTTTGCTTTTTTGGAGGGATACTTTCTGTTTGACTTTCCCCACATCTGTGGCAATTTTTGATGTTAAATGCAAAGTAAAAGCTCTTTTTTTTTGTTTTGTTTTGTTTTTTCGAGACAGGGTTTCTCTGTATAGTCCTGGCTGTCCTGGAACTCACTTTGTAGACCAGGCTGGCCTCGAACTCAGAAATCCGCCTGCCTCTGCCTCCCGAGTGCTGGGATTAAAGGCGTGCGCCACCACGCCCGGCGTAAAAGCTCTTTTGTTGCACAAAACTCCTAGAGAGAAAGCCTTCAGTGGCTTTTATTCAGAAGAGAACTCTAGATCAAATCAGCCAATGAAGAAATCAGTACCAATGGTACTCAGAGCTCCGGGTGAATCTCTCGTGGTAACCCGGTTGTGGGTGTTAGATGGTTAGCTTATTTCTTTGTCAGAGGACTGCTTGCTCTGAGGGTACTGTGCACTTGTAACTGACTTCTCAGACCCAATTGGCCGTGTTTTTCTTGATCAGATGCTTTTCTGGAGTGGACATTTAATAACTGTGTAGTTCCTATTTATTTGAATGATAATAATAATAAATCATTACCCTAGCGATCTCAAAAACTTCTACAAGCATCAAAATACGTTTGCTTTGTAGCTCTTTCATAAAAGGACACATACAACTCTTTTATTCATCTCCAGTGCTCAATTTTCTTTAAAAATTAAAGAAAGATATATTTATATTTTAGGTGTTTTGCCGGCCTATATACTTGTATGCTATTGGTGAGCCTGATGCTCTGGTGGGTCAGGAGTGGGTGTTGGATCCCCTGGAACTGGAGTTACAGATGGTTGTGAGCCTCCGTCTGTGTCTTCTGAAACAGGACTCAGTGCTCTTAACTGCTGGACTCCTTAACTCACAGGCTCCTCCAGTGCTTCCCTTTCCTAGGCAGACAGCAGTATCCAGCGGCAGTCGCTTTATCCGCTCAACTTGGCTCTGCCAATCATTGAACTCCTTAAAAACTCAAGTCCTTTTTCAAGGGCCCCAAATGTCCCATAGTCAGCAGAGCATTCAAAGCTTTGAGGGATTATGAAAGGGTAGCTTCACAGAGGTCTCCATGTGGGCAAAGTTATGGGATAGATTGAAGGGGCACTCATGGAAAGTGGCTGCTTTAAAATGGACAATACTTCTTACACACACAACACACGCACACACATATATATATACATATCTATCTATCTATCTATCTATCTATCTATCTATCTATCTATCTATCTATCTTCAGACCTTGCTTTCTGATGATCTCTCTCTCTCTCTTTTTTTTTTTTTTTTTTGGTTTTTCGAGACAGGGTTTCTCTGTATATCCCTGGCTGTCCTGGAACTCGCTTTGTAGACCAGGCTGGCCTCGAACTCAGAAATCCGCCTACCTCTGCCTCCCAAGTGCTGGGATTACAGGCGTGTGCCACCATGCCCGGCCTGATCTCTCCTTTTATGTGTTATTTTCTTTCCCCAAGTTTAAAAGCCTATCATCCCATTTCATTCCACCTCAAGTTAAATAATTAGCTATTGCACACAATGGTTTTATTCTCTTGGATACAGTTTCGAGAACTGTGAAAAACAACTGTAAAAGTGAGTTTAGTCTTCGCAGAGGGCAGAACAGTTTACTGCTTATCTTGCTTTGGACATTTCCCCCCAGTGAAAATATGTCATTGTGAAAACTGACACTGTCTTATAATGATCTTATTCAAAGGAGAAAGTGCCGAGAGAGCTGGCCTATTAGAAATCCGCATATCTCCCAGTGTCAGAGAGGAGTTTAATAATCTCGCTGAGAACCACTAGGATCAGTTGCAGGAGCTTTCAGAGGCTGAAGGACTCGGCTTAAAATTAAAAACTCTCCACACATGCTGTCCTCGCTCGCTGCAGCCATAAAACACCAAGTCCCCTTGCCAACGCGCCCAGAGCTGTAGTTAGAAGCTGAGCATTTCCTATGTTTTGATGGCAAAGATGTTTACTTAATTCAGAGTGGTGTGTGGGAATGTGTACTGGCTGTAACTACTGGATCATAGCAGACAGGCCCCAGAGCTTTGCCAGCAAGAATGGCCAGGCTTGTTCAAGTTAATGTTCATCTTTCTTTTACCCATTCCCTTTTCTCCAATCTTTTAATGAGATGCTGAGAAGAATGGAGCTTCTATCCCATGGTTTCCATAGCATGGATTAGGGTTCAGGTCAGGTCCAGGGCGTGGTCAGGGAATGTTCTGAGGTTCTGAGAGTCAGGGAAGGAGGTTATTGTAATGTAGATCCCAGTCATAGCTCTGCCACCATTGTCTTTTCCTTCTATTTGTGGCCATGAACAAAGGGGTTAGGGATGGACTTCCAGAGGCTGTTCTGGAAGGAAACAGTTTCTCTCTCTCTCTCTCTCTCTCTCTCTCTCTCTCTCTCTCTCTCTCTCTCTCTCTCCTCTTGCTATGCAGTTCAGGCAGTGTTGATCTTCCATCAGCCTCCCATGGAGCTGAGATTACAGACATGTACCACCATATCCAGCTTTTGTCTTCACTTTAAAGGGATCCTTCTTATTGTCTCATTAAATCACTTAAATAGAAAGGGTTTTTCTTAATGTTTGAACATTTTCGGTGATGGTGAGCTTTAATTGTCAACTGGAGACAACCCAGAATTACCAGTCTCAATGTGGGGCTGTCTACATTGGGTTGGTCTGTAGGCATATCTATGAATGGTTATACTGATTAGGCTGATACATGTGGGAAAACCCAGCCCACTGTGGGTGCCACCATCCCCTAGGAAGGGGTCTTGACCAGTGAGTGGAGAAATCAGGGTGAACACAAGCAAGCAAGCATTTGTTTCTCTCTGCTTTGACTGTGGGCATGACCAGCTTGATTTCTTTCTCATGATGAACCGTAACCTGGGATTGTGAGCCAAAATATACCTTTTCTCTTCCCAAGTTGGTTTTTTTTTTCTTCTTCTTCTTCTTCTTCTTACTAGTTTGATTTTTGTAACGTTGGGAAATACCATGACCAAAAGCAACTTGGAAAAGGGAAGGGAAGGGAAGGGTTTATTTGACTTACAGGTCATAGTCCATCATCAGGAGAAACCAAGGCAGGAACCTGAACTCAGGGATTGATGATGAGACCATGGGGGAGGGGCACAGCTCTACTGGCTTGCTTCCAGGCTCATGGTCAGCAACTTCTCTCACATAGCCCAGGCCCGCTTGCCCAGGGCAATCAAGAAAAGACACTTTCCCACACGCCCCAGGGTCATTCTGATGGAGGCAAGTCCTCAACTGAGGGTCCCTCTCACCAGGTGGGTCAAGTGGACAGCCAAGATTAGCCATAACACTCAGGATAGTTTATCATAGTAACAGAAAAGAAACCAGAGGAACTTCCAAGAGAGTTTCATATAGAAAACAACAGAAATCAAGAATAACTAAGAGCCCTCCAGTGACCCTAATAACTTCTGTGCAGGAAGACTGAGACCACCACAGCGTCTCTGTCTGCCGGACCCCATTTTCTCTCCCTTCCCTTTCTGCTTGGCTTTCTCTTCCTTGGATTGAGCTAAAACTTTCAACTCAACATTTTGAGGTACTGGGATTTGAGGAGTGGGGTTCCTCTTCATCCCTCAGCTGACTTCTTTATGGCTGTTGGGTCACTTGAGGGGAGAGATGGAGAAATCTAAGGACTGGCAGTCTTGTGGTTGCAGTCTTGGTTCTGAGGAAGGAAGGTGAAGCTAATTGGCTTGTGTGGGAATCCATCCGCAGCCCAGGGCTCATTAGCATCGGCTGCACACAGCTGCAGAGTAGGTACCATTTGCCTAAGAATAGCACTACTTCCCTTATTAGAAACAAGTGACCAGTCCGGAAGCAGGGGAACTAAATTGCCAGAGAAACTTGGGAAAAGTAATAAACTCTTGTCTGGGTTAAAAATAATAAGATCTAGTTTCTTACCTCTTTGGGCAAAAGTTGCTGAAAGAGAATAAAGTTTTTAAGACCTGTAACTATTTTTCCCCCTTCATTCTTGGTGAAATTTTGAGCAGAAGCCACAGGAAGCAAATGATAATAAACTTAGAATTTGGGTGGAGACCCAGATGAACTCCTCAATCATCTGCTATCATTTCCTGGTTCGGTTGTAGTGCATGATTCAAAAGCTTTGACTGCTGTAGCACAATGGGGGTGGGGAGTTGGGGGTTTGGGGAGGTAGCGTAGTTCCCTTGACTCCTCCCTCAGCTCTATCCTAATAATAAATAAAACCTTCAACTTTCAAAAATGGTTAAAACCCACCCAAGGAATTAGATCAGAAGACAAGCTTAGCAGACGGGACAACGCCACCCACCCACCCACCCAGTTCAGAGATGGTGAAGTTACTTATTTCTCAGGAGCATGAATGCTTCTCTAACATCGTGTTTAGAATCTTCTAGAAGACTTGTGAGGGCAGGATGCAGGGCTCCTTACCAGAGTTTCCAAGGCAGAAGATTTGGGAGTTGACCAGGGAATTTGCCTTTCTGCCATGGGATGCTTCTGGGCTGCTAGGAATGGGTTTACTGTTACCGTTAGATTTCCCCCATCACTTGAACGTGTGTGTAACTATCTCTAATATATTTCTTTAAGTTGGTAGACTCTCTGCTCCAGGTTCTCAAGGGAAAGGGAGGAACTGCCAGCTGAAGGGACAACGACAAGGGCGGCTTCCAAGGAGCAAAACAAAACCCTTCAAAGACTGCCTTCTGCAAACGTCGACTCTACTGGACCATCAACAAGATTTCCTTTGTGCAATTTGCTTAACTATTCTCCTTATCTTTCAACCGCAACTAAACTCGTGATTTTTCGAGCAGCATCTTCTGGTTTGAACTCGTTTCTGTGAACCACTCACTACTTAGAAAGAGCTTTCCAATGAACGCTTTTTCCAGCTAGGCTTTTTGTTGATTGGATTCAGGGCTCCAATCTGCTACCATTCACAATAAAAAGCTTCCGTGATCACGCTGTCCAAAGGGCAACTTGTCCTTCTTATTTCCACTCCAAATGAAAAGATAGTATGTCAGAAAAACGCCTTGTCAATAGACGTTTGTGGCCACTGATTAAGGCAGGGGGAGTCCCCGGCTGGCACCTTTGAGGGCTACTTGGTGAACACTTGTGGTGATTAATGTCATCAGATGGGCTGGGCTGGAGAAGGAGGCTGGATCTCTTCATCTTCAGTCCTTACCCTGTTCAACCATGTGTCTTGTTATATTCCTCAGGATGGTCCCATGAGCTGACAAAAACGATACCCTGTTTTAACAGATGGGGAGTCAAAGGATCAATGAGGCCAGGTGACTTTCCCAAGATCACATGGTAAATGGAACTGGAATCCAAACACATGTTTTCTGGGTCACTCCATCTTCAACCTCCTTTCAGCTTATGTAGCAAGCAATACTGTTTGTGTTTGTTTGTTTGTTTGTTTGTTTGTTTTTGAGAAGTGGGGTAGTTCACCAGGCCAGATTCACTCAGCTTCCCCTTAAAACAGAAAAGAAGAATTCAGGAGAATTCCTGTTTTCGAAGAATGTGGCCTGGCTGTCCATGCACCCTCCCCAGCCCCATTTTTATCGTGACATTTGCACATGAACAGATTTTGAAACTTGTTGCCATATGGTTCCGACTTTCTTCGTTTAGGGAAAAAAAATCGCATCTGAAATCTTTAAAAAAAAAAAAATCTCGCTCCCGTTTCATCAGAGAAACATTAAAGAGGTGACGTGTTCTGGTATCTTTTAAAACCTTGTTGATTCAAAAACTTATCCAAACCGAGTGATGTAAGAAACATCTTTTCTGTGTTCTGCCTGCTGCTGCGCCCCTACTTGCTGCCTTTGGGCTCTCCGGGGGCCTGGTTCTCAAGAATTCGATCACAGGGCTGGGGGAGATGGCTCCATGGGTAAGGATGCTCCTGGCACAAGCTCAAAGACCTGAGTTTTGTCCACAGTACCACATGAAAAGCCAAGCACGGTGGTACCCAATCCTGTAACCTCATCACTATGGGAGGAGGAGAGGGTAGGATTGCTGGGGTTTGCTGACTGCCAGCCTAGCTCCAGGTTCAGTGAGAGACCCTGTATCAAGGGAACAAGGCAAAGCACGGCGAAGCAGGGAACTCAGTATCCTCCTTTGGCGTTACACACATCCCCTCCCCCACAATCATTTAAACTAAACAAACGAACTTCAGCTAAAACCTCATATTACCAGTAAAGGAGGGTAAACTTGGAAGGCCTCCTCTTCCAATAGGAAGAAGAAAACACTCCTGCAGACCCTGATCAGGCTTTCCCTAACAGCGGCATTGCAGACAGGCAAGGAACCGATGGTTGAGTAGCCCCAATGAGACTGCCACTTGTTCGCTAGTCTCTTGACATCAGCCGTACATCCTGTGCTGGCAGAAGTCACTTTTCTTCGTTGGTTTGCACCTGGAACCCTGAAAGCCTTTTCCATTAGAGCTCACCCACAAACCAGTCAGAACTGAATGTGTCTGATTGGCGAGACCCCCCTAGCACATGACAGTTTCAAGGCGCAAGGGCAGCTGGGAAGTGTAGTTTTCAGGCTTCTCCTTTGAGACTATGCTGTTAAAATCATAGGATTCTACCAAACAGAGAAAGACTGAGCCAAAGATGTGGTCGGCCACACATAACGAATGTCTCTCTCCCTTCTTCTTTCTGAAATGGAATTTCTCCACCTAGCTTCTGCACTGTTTTATAAATAAGGCCTATTAGTCTCCAGCTTGAAGATTCGGGAAAGTATGGGGCATGGAGGGAGTCACACACAACTGATTACAGCGCGCTGGGCAGCTGTGTACACAGCAAGACGATTGTGTCTCAGGATGATCAAGAGGATACGTCTGAAAGGGAAGAAAGCAACTACAGCCTTCAGATTGGTTTTCCTCTGTGTGTGTGTGTGTGCACACTGTAGAGTGGGTTGCTCTGGGTTATCGGTCAATCTTAGATTAGAGGCTCCTAACACTCAATAGGACTCTCAGGCAGAGCTGTATAATTTGCAACTGCAATGTCAAACCCCCCCCCCCTTTAGTTCGCACTGGGGATGCTCCATCATTACAGAGCATTCTGACCCCCTACGAGGGACAGGGAGTAATCCAAGCAGGGGGTGGGAGTTCATTCACTCCTTCCAAGTAGGCTCACAGGAGGTCAATAGCCATGGACTATGGCCAACCTCCCCCACCCCCAAATACACCCAGTGTGGAGCCTTCTACTTGCATCTCTGGCTAGTCCAATTAAATAAGAACCAGTTGAATATCTCTCCACTTTCCCCACTTTTCTTCCTACTGTCCTTCTCCACAAGTATGACACGTGGCCACGAGAGACCTGAGAGACCATTGATCAATGTCCAAGGACGTGTCATAGTCTGAAGGGACCTCTCAAAGCTTTCTGAAACAGAGCGACAGTAATTCTTTCTGATGCTGTCAGCATGCCTTACTTTTCCTGAGTGCTGTCTGATTGCGGGATATATATATATATATAATCTTTTCAGATGAAGTTGGGGAAAATGTCTCTGTCAGCTTGACATGCAAACATGAGGTCCCCAGCACTCACACAGGGGGAGGCAGAGACTGGGGATCCCTGGAGCTTACTGGCCAGCCAGCAGAGCCAAATGAGTGAGCTTCAGACTCACATGGAAAACCTTGTATTAAAGGTGCACAGCAATTGAGGAAGAGTCCTGACGTCAATCACCCCTGGATACCACATGATTGCGGACATACATGCACACATAGGCATGAACATATATACGCACACCACATCATCACCATCATCACCATCATCACCATCATCACCATCTCAGGGTTTTACATTTTTATTTCACAAAAGGGATCTTGTTTAATGCCTTGTGCTTCTGATCAACACCTAAAGGTCTTCTCTGGAAACTGGTGGCAGTTTGCTTGTCAGTTATATCTATACAATAGAGATTGTTATTAAACGATATAACAAAACTACACCAAACAATATCCCGGTTTAAAGAGGATGGGAGTTGGGGGCTGGAGAGGTGGGTCGTTAGTTAAGATCAGTGGCTCCCCTTCCAGAAGACCAGGGTTTGAGTTCTGGCACCCAAATTGCATCTGTAAGTCCAGTTATGGCAATCCAGCAGCCTCTTCTGGCCTCCATGAGCACTTCATGCATGCGATGTTACAGACATATATGCAAACAGAACACCTATATACATGAAAGAAATAAAGCTTAAAATTTAAAAATAATTCCTTATGGGAGTATTTTTTTTTTTAGGAAAGTGTATGGTGGTTTAATTTTCTCTTATATTACACACACACACACACACACACACACACATACACACACACACATCTAGGGGCACAGTGATCCCAAGATTCAGGATGCTTCATAATTTTACACAGCCCACTTTCAAGAAGGGAAACAGAAAAGAATGGGGTCTGTATTATGAAAGCAAAGCTTTCTCAGAAACCTACTGATTGTGGTTTCATTAGACTTTGAGACATGATACTCCTGGTAGCCAATGAAGCAGAAATGTCATTTTCTAGATGAGGTATTGCTACTTTATCATAATATTAAAAAAAAAAACCTCAAACAAAAAAGCCAAAACAACAAACAAATCAAAAGCCCAAACACAAAAACAAAACCTGGTTAGGTAACTAGCAAGCATTTCCCATGTCACCTTCCAGGACATTAGATCTTGAGAATGAACCCAGCTGGGAGCAGAGTGTTAGGCCTAGATGACCAGGAGGCTCTTAGACAATATGTTTCCATGTCTACTTTGGCTGCATGCTTCACACTACATGCGGTGTGCCAGAAACTCACAGCTCACCATGTGCCATTCTCATGGCCTTGCCTTCCATCCCTGCCTGTTCATCTTTTACTTTTTCTCCTCCGTTTTTACTTTACCTGGATGTAAGGCTGTGTACTCAGTGCATGCAGTAAAGAGGAGTGCAAAAGAGGACTTTGGATTCCCCTGGGATTGGAGTTACAGGCAGTTGTGAGTTGCCATCATACCTGTTCTGTTGAGGCTGGCCAGCGGCCCACATGTCTGGGTTCAGCCTGGGAGGCATCTTGGAATCTGGAAGAGAAGAGGGAACTAGGCGGCGCGAGCGAGAAAGGATGGAACCAAGACATCAGTCTGATCAAGGTTCAATTTTACTATTTGGAGACACCGGGTTATGAAGAAGGGGGAGGGGCCCATTCCTGCCAAATCATCCTTGGAGTCCAGTTTCAGGTGACCACGTGTCAGAACAGCTAGGCGGCAAGTAGCAGCAGTGGGAGTGGCAGACTGATAGGGTGGCACCCCTGATGCTCTCTTAGCGTAACAGTCAAACCTGATCAGCCAGATTTCAGGCTGGGGGGGGGGGGGCGGAGGGGAGGTTACACTGTTCCTGACCACTGAGCCATCTCTCCAGCTACATATGCCATCTTCAAAAAATTTTTTTTTGCTTTTTTTTTTTTTTTTTTTTTTTTTTTTGCCTGTGTGTATTCCACAGAGCACAAGAGGAGGTAAGGGGACAACTTGCAATATTGATTCTCTCCATCATGAGGATGCCCAAAGATTGAACTCAGGTCATCGGGCTTGCCACTGTACAGCTTATGGTATGGTAAATGGTGGGGTTCTCCAAGGGAATGGACAAAGAGTTCCCTAGGACACCTTAGCTGCTGGCCCACCCCTCCCACCCTCCTCTTAACTTCTGAAGTCAACTCCTTTACAAAAAAAAAAGAAAAGATTTTGAGAGCTTTATTTGAACAACCAAGAAGACATTATTTTGTGTAGCTATTACTGACTTGGAGTTAAGAGGAAAAATTCTAACAAGTATTGAGGTAAGAGCAATGGCACAAGCAACCAGCGGAGAAAGGTTTAGAGGTCTCCGCTGTTAATCCGTGATAAATCAGCTCATTCATTAAGATTATCCCAAGAAGGAGCCACTAACTGTTTTACATTCGTAGTTTTCACACAAGATTATGTTTACAGTTTTGGAAGAGACAATTCACAGAATGTAATTCCTTAGAAGCTTAAACCCTAACCTCCTCCCGGGGTAATAGCAAGATAAGGCTGAGGCTTCTGAGAGATTTGCTTAATTCTGAACATGGTAACAAATCAAACAAGGGCGTCATGCAAAGCTTACGGTGCTGTACATGGTAGAGGTCTCCGAGGGAACAGACAAAGGGTTCCCCTTCAAGGGTCTCCATCATGTAAGATTTAGGCATTGCCTTGGTTAAGTGTTTCCATTGCTGGGTTGGCAAGATGGCTCAGTAGGTAAGAACACTAACTGACTGCTCTTCCAGAGGTCCTGAGTTCAAAGCCCATCAACCATATGGTGGCTCACAACCACCCGTAATGAGGTCTGAAGGCTTCTTCTGGTATGTCTGAAGACAGCTACAATGTACTTATGTATAATAATAGATAAATTTTTAGGCCAGAGCAAGCAGGGACTGAGCAAGTGGAATTGACTGGAGCGAACAGAGGTCCTAAAATATCCAATTCCCAACAACCACATGAAGGCTCACAACCATCTGTACAGCTACAGTGTACTCACATACATAAAATAAATAAATCTTAAAAAAAAAAAAAAAGAGTTTCCATTGCTATGAAGCGACACCATGACCAAGGCAACTTCTATAAAGGCAAGCATTTAATTGGGGCTGGCTTACAGGTTCAGAGGTTTAGTCCATTATCATCATGGCAGGAAACATGGCCGCGTGCAGGCAGACATGGAGGTGGAGAAGGGCCTGAGAGTTCTACATTTTCATCCAAAGACAGCAGAAGGAGACTGTCTCCCAGGCAGCTAGGAGGAGGGTCTCAAAGCTCACCCCCACAGTGACACACTTTCTCTACTCCAACAAGACTGTACTTCCTAAGAGTGACCCTCCCTGGGCCAATAATACTCAGGCATCAAAAAGGATTGTCTACCCTCATCTGCAGGAAGTATCTTGCTTCTAGGTTAAAAATCCATTCTTATGCCAAGGCTACCTTTTCCTGGCTCTACATCATGATCAACAACAACAACAACAAGGCTGGTGGAAGACAGTTCTGCAGTTAAGAGCCCTGGCTCCTCTTTCAGAAGACCTTGGTTCAGTTCCCGGTACCCACACGGTGAACCTCACAAACATTTGTAACTTCAGATCCAGAGGATCTGATGCCATCCTCTGGCTTCGGCAGGTACTGCATTCATGTGTTAGGCTCAGCAAGCAAAATACTCATACTCATAAAATAAACTTAAAAGCTGGGCAGTGGTGGCGCACGCCTTTAATCCCAGCACTCGGGAGACAGAGGCCGGTGGATCTCTAAGTTCGAAGCCAGGCTGGTCTACAACAGTGAGTTCCAGGACAGCCAGGGCCATACAGAGAAACCCCCTCCAGTTCACTTTTTCTATTTTTGTCTTATTCAAGTTATCTTTGTGGTTTTGAAAGATCTCTTCCACTTCATTTTAGTTTGAGATACAGCTCAAGGCTATAGTCCATCGCAGTAGGGACTCACAGCAGTTAAGACTTTGAAGCACCTTGCGCCCACAGTCAAGAAGCAGAGTGAGAAATCAGATGTCCAAGTATTTACTCTCGTGGGAAAACTACACTCTGCTCTGTCACGCCCACCTGTCCACAAGGAGGCATGAGCTTATGAATATGCATACAGAGGTAATTTGCATGCCTCCTCCACTTCCCCTAGGGGTAAGCAAAGCGCACTCCGGAGAGTAGTCTGTACTCCGCAGAATGTCCTTGCAACATTGGATTTGTTTCCCCTGTAATCAGATTCTTTAATTAATGGGAAAATAGCGAGCCATTCCGTATATTCTACACGGAAAACAGACTACCGTGAACCTTCAGAAATAACCATAGTATCATTTAGAAAGCCGTTAACCAGTGGTTCTCAACACGGGGATCGCGACCCCCAGAGGGTCACACAGATGTCCTGCATATTGGATATTTACATTATGATTCATAACAATAGCAAAATTACAGGTATGAAGCAGCGACGAAAATAATTTTATGGCTGGGAGTCACCACAACATGAGGAACTGTACTAAAGGATCATAGCAAAGTAGGAAGCCGGAGAATCACTGCTCTTAGCAACAAAAAGCACATAACCCAATTGGCATAAAAAGAGAAACAAACCGACTAAAGAGAATTCAAGAAGAAGGTGGGTACAGTGATACTCAGGGCTGCTTTGTTCACTTTAACATAAAAATATTTAGCAGTGCCAACAAGATGGCTTGCTCAGAGGGTAAAAGCCACTTTCTGTCAAGTCTGATAGCCTAAAATTTCATTTATTTAATTTAAAGCAGGCTATTTTGAAAGCACACAGTATATTCAGACTAAAGGCTTGCCCTCTCCTAACTCCTCCCATTTCCTCCTCAAACCCCCCTGCCTGGATCCACATCCTTTCTGTCTCCCCTTGGAAAACAAGCAGGTAACTAAAGAATAATGATAAAACAAAACAAGATAAAACGAAGACGGACAAATCAGAATAGGACTGATGAATGAACAAGCTGAAGAAGAGCCAGAGAGAAAACTCAAGACATCACATTACATAGGCAGGCCCTAGCCAGCTCAGCTTCTCCACGCTCAATGAGTTGTGTGGCTGTTATGTTCTAGCAGTTGGGCTTTCTTGTCAGACTGTGGTGAGCAATCTATAGTGTTGCAACAGCCTGGGTTGTTGAGGGCTTACCATGGAACCCCTTTGGCCAAAAACTCAATTAGATGGAACCCACTCCCACTACTGAAACTTCATTTGGTGATGAGAGACCTCCACTTGCGGCTTTGTGTCTCCCACGGAATTTTTGATTATTTAATTTAGAAGTTTCTACTGAAGTTGGGTTCAAATGGCCCTTAATTTTAGCTATCTGTCTTAGTTAGGGTTTTACTGCTGTGAACAGACACCATGACCAAGGTAACTCTTATAAGGACAAGGGGGACAACATTTAATTGGGGCTGGCTTACAAGTTCAGAGGTTCAGTCCATTATCATCAAGGTGGGAGCATGGCAGCATCCAGGCAGGAATGGTGTAGGAAGAGCTGAGAGTTCTACATCTTCATCTGAAGTCTGCTAGCAGAAGACTGGCTTCCAGGCAGCTAGGATGAGGGTCTTAAAGCCCACACCCACAGTACCACGCCTACTCCAACAGGGCCACACCTTCTAATAGTGCCATTCCCTGGGCCAAGCACACACAAACTATCATGCTTTCCCTCCCCACATTCCCCCCCCCCCATCTCTCTTTGATCCCACTGTTCCAGTCCTCCATATCTGTCATTATCCTATTTCTCCTTCCTAGGGAGAGCCATCCTTTCCCCCTAGTCCCTTGTGCTATACCTAACCTCTGTAGTTATATGGACTGTAGCCTGCTTACCTTAGACTTTATGGCTGACATCCACATATAAGTGAATGTATATCATAATTTGTCTTTCTGGTTCTGGGTTATCTTACTAAGGATAAGTTTTTCTAGTTCCATCCATTTACCTGTGGATTTTGCAATTTTTTAAATGACTGAGTAAGATTCCATTGTGTAAAGAAACCATGCTTTCTTTATCTGTTTATTCCTTGATGGGTATCTAGGTTGCTTCCAATTTCTGGCACTAATGAACATGGCCATACAGGTGTTTCTGTGGTAAGATGATGTGTCCTTTGGGAATATATCCAAGAGTGGTGTAACTGGATCTTGAGGTAGATCTACTCCCAGCTTCCTGAGGAATTACCACACTGATTTCCAGGGTGACTGTACAAGTTTGCACTCCCACCAGCAAGGGATGAGTGCTCCCCTGACCCCACATCCTTGCCAGCATGAGCTGTCATTGTTTTATTAATCTTAGATATTGAGATGTGTGTAAGACAAGATAAAAATCTCAGAGTAGTTTTAATTTGCATATCCCTTATAACAAGGATGTTTCTTTAAGTGCTTCTCAACCATTCTAGTCTCCTCTTTTGAGAATTTCTCTCTTTAGATCTGTATTTCAGTTTTTAAAATTGTTTGTTGCCTTGACATCTGACATATATATATATACACATGTAGTATATATATATATATATATATATGTCAGATGTCAAGATGATATATACCATACTGTCTAGTATATTCGTGTGTGTATATACATATACATATACATATACATATACATATACATATACATATACATATACATATACATATACATATACATATACATATACATATACATATACATATACATATACATATACATCATAAACACAAACACAAACACAAACACAAACACAAACACATACACATACACATACACATACACATACACATACACATACACATACATATACATATACATATACATATACATGACACACATACTAGCTAGTATATATATATCCCTTATCAGATGTGCTGTTGGCAAATATCTTTTCCTATTCTTCATCCTGCTGCTTTGTCTGATGACAGTGTTCTTTGTCTTGTTGAAGCTTTTCTGCTTCATGAGGTCCCATTTCTTAATTGTTGATTTTAGTGTCTGTGCTAACAGTGTTCTGTTCAGGAAGTATTTTCCTGTGCCAACAGGTTCAAGGCTATTGCCCACTTTCTCTTCTATGATATCCGGTTTATTTGGCCCTATATTGAGGTATTTGATCCATTTGGAGTTGAAGTTATTGTTTGTTGGCTTTTCTGGGGCAATAAGTATCTGTCTGTTTGCGTTCTTCTACACCCAGGCATCCATTTTGAAGTTTGACCAGCTCCATTTGTTGAAGATGGTGTCTTTTTCCCCCCCTATTATGTATTTCTGGCTTATCTGTCAAAAATTGGGTGTCTGTATGTGTGCAAGCTGGTTTCTGAGTCTTCAATTTAATTCAATCACCAACTTATCTGTTTTTGTGCCAATACCATGCCTTTAAAAAAGAATACCATCACTCCATAGTACAATTTGAAATTGGGGATGGTGATAGCTCCAGCAATTCTTTTATCATTCAAGAGTGTTTTTAACTCTCTCTCTCTCTCTCTCTCTCTCTCTCTCTCTCTCTCTCTCTCTCTCTCTCTGTGTGTGTGTGTGTGTGTGTGAGCACACATGCACCCATGTGTGTCTGTTTCCATATGAAGCTGAAAACTGTCCTTTCAAGTTTTGTAAAAAAAAAATTGTGTTAGAATTTTGATAGGGATTGCTTTGAATTTGTAATTGCTTTTGTAGGATGGGCATTTTAGCTGTATGAATCCTACCAATCCATAAGCATGGGAGATCTTTCCATTTTCTGATATCTTCAATTTCTTTATCCAATATCTTAAGGTTTTTACTCATCCAGGTCCTTCACTTGCTTGGTTAGGATTGCCCCAAGATATTTTATACTATTTGAGGCTGTTTTAAAGGACATGGTTTCCCTGATTTTTTCTTAGTTTGTCATGTGTATAGAAAGGCTATTGATTTTTATGCATTAATTTTGTATCCAGCTACTTGGCTGAAAGTATTCATCAGGTGTAGGAGTTTCTTGGTGGAACAAGAATTACTCATTTATATTATCATATCATATGCAAACAGAGTCACTTATGTATACTATCATATCATATACAAACAAAGATATTTTCACATCTTTCTTCTAATTTGTATTCCTTGGTTTTCCTTCAGTTTTCTTATGACTCTAGCTAAGATTTCAAGTACTATATTGAATAGGAGTGGATAGACTGAAAAAACTGTCTTATTCCTGATCTTAGTGGAATTTGTATGAACTCTCTGCTTAAATTGATGTGGGCTATGGGTTTGCTGCTAGCTGCCTTTATTATGTTGAGGTATGTCTCTTGTACCCATAACCTCTCTAGGACTTTTTTTTAATCACAAAGGGGTGTTAGATTTGGGCAAAGGCCTTTTCTGCATCTACTGAGGGGATAATGTGTTTTTTTTTTTTTTTTTTTTTTTTTTGGTCTTTTAGTCTGTTTATATGGTGGAATACTTTTGTTTATTTACATATGTTGAACCATCCCTGCATCTCTGGAATGAAGCCTTTTTGATCATGGTAAATAATGTCTTCGATGTGTTCTTGGACTGGATTTGCAAAGTGCTTCATTGAGAATTTTTGCGTCTATGTTCATGAAGGAAATTGCTCTGTAATTTTTTTTCTCGGGTGGGTCTTCATGTAGTGAGACTCTTTAGGTGTCAGAGTAACTGTGGCCTCACTGGGCAATGTTCCTTTTGCTTCTATTTGTGGGGTAATTTAAGGAATGGTGGCATTAACTCTTCTTTGAAAGTCTGGTAGAATTCTGCACTAAAATCATCTGAACCTTGGCTCTTTGTGTGTGTGTGTGTGTGTGTACGTGAGTGTGTGTGTGTATGAGTGTGTGTGTGTGTGAGTGTGTGTGTGTATGTGAGTGTGTGAGTGTGTGTGTTGGGGGTGATAGACTTTTAACTACTGCTTCTATTTTATTGTGAGTTTTAGATCTGTTTATATTGTTTATCTGACCTTGATTTAACTTTGGTAAGTGGTATATATCATAAAAAGGACTCATTTCATCTAGATTTTCTACTCTGGTGGAGTAGTTGTTCTTAAAAGCATTTCCTTATGATTCTCTGGATGGCCCCAGTGTCTGTTGTTATGTCCCCTTTTCTTCTTCTAATTTTGTTAATTTGGATCTTCTCTCTCTCTCTCTGCTCTTAGTTCATTTAGCTATAAGTTTTGCAATCTTACTGATTTTTGTCAGCTCTTTGTTTCATTGATCCTTTTTATTGTGTTTGTTTGTTCATTTATGTTCTATTGATTTCAGCCCTGAGTTTGATTATTTCTTGCCATTTACTCCTTTTGGGTGTGGTTCATTTCTTTTTGTGTTTTTTTTTTTTCCTAGAGCTTTCATGTATGCTGTTATGTTACCAATATGAGGCCTCTTCAGATTTTTAACATTATCACTTAGTGCTATGAACTTGCCTTTTAGAACCTCCTTCATTGTGTCTTTAAGTTTAGGTATGTTGTGTATTCATTTTCATTCAATCCTAAAATGTTTTAAAATTCTTTCTTAATTTTTGTTTTTAACCTTTAATCATATGTATATCACTCTTAGCTATTTTTCTAGTGCCACAATAAGACATTGTGACCATGGAAACCTATAAAATAAAATGTTTATTTGGGGCTTATTCTTTTAGTCCATCACCATCCTAGCAGAGAAAATGGTGCTGGAGCTGCATCTCAAAGGTCAATCTGGAGACACAGCCACGAGAGAGAGAGAGAGAGAGAGAGAGAGAGAGAGAGAGAGAGAGAGAGAGAGAGAGAGAGAGAGAGAGAGAGCTCAAAGCCTACTTTTCATGACATATCTCCTCCAACAAGGCCACACCTCCCAATCCTTCTCAAATAGTTCCACCAGATGGAGACCAAGCATTCAAAAATGGTAGCTAGTGGGAGCCACTGCCATTCAAATGACCACAGTATCTTCATGTAGGTTTGTGCACATGGGTGTCCAGTGGCTTGAGAAGTCCAGAGGTGCTGAATTCCCCTGGAACTAGACTTACACTAAGTTGTGAACTACCTGATATGTGATGCTGGGAACTGAACTCAGGTCCATTCCAAGAGTACTGTTTGGGGTCATCTCTCCAGACCCTCTTTACGATGTTTGAAAACTTTGTACATGGACACAACCTACGGTGAAGGTTTTCATCCTGTTGCCTTCTCATCCTTCATCACTTCTGCGGACCCTCCATTCTTCCCTGCAGCCCCCTCCTCCTAATTCAGGTCACTCCTGACACTGGACCTTTGCTTAAAGAGTTATGGCTCCTGGGATGGTCATTGTCCATTCATGTGGGGTAATTTAGTTTCCTTATAAATTAGGAGGTTTCTTTTCTTCATTTTTAAAAGATTTGTTTATTTTTATTTATACGAATACACTATCACTGTCTTCAGACGCATCAGAAGAGGACGTCAGATCCCATTACAAATGGTTGTAAGCCACCATGTAGCTGCTGGAAATTGAACTCAGGACCTCCGGAAGAGCAGTCAGTGCTCTTAACAGCTGCACTATCTCTCCAGCTAGGAGGTTTCTGTATGACTTTTACAATACCCTAAACTTTGGTCAATGCTGCCCTGATAGTTACTTTATCCCCATCACCCTGCCCCCACATTTTGTCATTAAGATGACTTTTCTCATAGTTACAAGATAGCTGTCAGAGCTCTAGGTGTCACGTCTAGAGAAAACGACCATAAGAAAAGGAGCGAACCGTCTCTCTTTAGGCATTTCCCCCCTGTTTTTCTCTTTCCTTTCCTCAGGTTTGTGATGATAAGATAGAACTTGGGTCATTGCCCACGACCAGCATGTGCTGGGCCGCTGAGCTACATCCACAGACAGTCTTCACCTTCTTAGTCATAGTTAACCTTTCTGCAAAGACATCTCAACCCTTCCTATTGAGTCAGCTCAGCTCCATGTTGCTACAAAACCATCATTAAGGAAGCAGCCCACATGGCGACATTCAGCTCCCCCCCCCCCAATCTGGGACGTGTACCCAACAGTGTGAGCCTCAACTCTGAGGCCCTCCCACGGCCCCCGACAATTCTACCTACGCAATAATTTCAAATGGTAGTGGTTGTTACCTGCTGAAATTGCCGAGCTATGTTTCACATTCAGATTCTATGCAAAGACCTTCGGGAACTTTAAGGTCTTGAGACTTTAAGAGCAAGAAGCAGCAGCTGGTCCTCCCGCCCCACTTGTCCGGGTTTCTTACATCCCTCCTCCCTTTCTTCATCACCTTACAGGATAAGCGCCCATTACGGCAACGGTACGATAGTACGAGATAGTATGCGATAGTACGATAGCTCTGACTTCACAGTGGAAACCAACAGAACGGAAGCGGAAATGGAGCGCTTCAGATGGTGCTCCCCTGGGCCTGCCTTGTTCTCAGGATGCTTCTGCTACTCAAAGCCTGAAAGGACAGACAAGGGTGCTGGGGTGATGTGGGAGTGATGGCAGTGGCATAAGTGAATTTAAAAAACCAAGCGTAGAAGCATGAGTCTGGATTTCAGGGGGAGCCCCCTTGGTCTTGTTTACCTCCAGGGGACTGGAGAGGGGAAATAGCTTTCACTCATTAGTAAGCTATTCAGGACCACCTGCCTTTGCTCAGGGCTGCTCCGGGATGGGCTGACCAGACATGATGATTCCAGGGAAATCAAGGTGCCCTCGTGGTGTAATTAATTTCATTAATAAAATAATTTATGAATGGACTCAAACCAAGGCTTAAGGATATTATATTAGAGTTCAAAAGAAAAACCACCCAGGGCTGGCAAGTTTTAAATAGCAGCTGCCTGGAGATGAGAAAAGGAAAGAGAAGGGGGCAGAGAGCCGTGTCCTCTAAGGTACATGGAGATCAGACGATGGCAGACAAGAGGCCTTGCACTGGGAGTGGAAGGTTTTAGAGACAGACTGAAGCCCAGCGTTAGGGTAAGTGTGCTTGGTACACAGATAGAAGGAGATAAAGGAGAAATTGGATTGTCTGAAAAGCATGTGCTTCATGCATCTTGGCTGTGACTGTGTAAGCTACTTCCCTAGAGGAAAGGACTCTGGGAAGGTAATATCTCGGTAAAGGACTGATTGCTCCACCCATCTCCTTAGCATGGCTTGCTCAACGACATTGCACAAATCCCCCCAGTGTGGTTCTCTAGTTGGCGTGTGGTGTTCTGGAGAAATGTGTCAGATTTGCTCCTTAAATGTTTTTGCAGATTCTTGCTTCTCCGTGGATAAGGAAAGGTATCAGGTAGAAAAGCAGATAGCTTGCCAGGCAAAGCAAACCAAGCCATTCTGTACTGCAGCTACTGAGCAGGTCCCAGCAAGGAAACGGAGCCAGGGAAGAGGTTTGAAGAATCTTGGAAATCAACAGTCTGGTTCCCAAAATGGAGCCTGCTATGTTAGGAGCATTCACAGGTTCTACTAATTAACCTAACAGCTGGATCTTGCCTAGTTCCTGGGACCTGTGTGGTCCTCTGCCTGTTCTTTGGGTCTAACTTCATGTGCCTGTGAGGTGACAAAGATATGATCTTTCTTTCTTTATTTTTATTTTATGCACATTGGTATGTTTTTGCCGGCACGTATGTCTGTGTGAGGCTGTCAGATCTTGGAGTTACAGACAGTTGTGAGCTGCCATGTGGGTGCTGGGAATTGAACCAGCGTCCTCCTGAAGAGCAGTCAGTTCTCTTAATCGCTGAGCCATCTCTCCAGCCCCCAGATAGGATCTTTCAAAAGACAGAAATTGTTGTTCCAGGATTCAGCTTCCCACTGTCCTGTCTTGTAGCACTGGGGATAAGACCAAGAGCCCAGACAAGCTAGGCAAGCACTCTCCACTGAGTGACACTCCTAGCCCTCGGGTTTTAATGCCTATGAGTCTATAGGTCCAATACTGTTCTACTTGGTATATTCACTTGCAGCAGTGTACTAGTGTATCCTGTGTGTTCCTGCCTAGTACTTCCATGCATGCTGATGTCCTATATTCATGAGTGTAATCCTATAGTCTTACACTGCTGTGCTTTTCGGTAACAGTACATCTGTGTATGGCTGTAGGAGGAGCACACATGTGTGCTGCTTTATGAGACGTGTGTGTGTGATTGCTCCATGTGTTCTGTAGCTGTATTTCCATATATACTGCTGTGTTAGTATTCCCTTGTGGACTGCTGTTCAGGGACATCCATGTATTCAATGTGCTAGCAAATATAAGGACACATCAATACTAGGACATCAGTTTGCATTGCTCTATTTCTGCCCTAGTACCTCATGTCCATGTGTGCCTTGCTATAATAATATTCTCGTGCACAGCTCTCTAGTAACTGCTGCTGTTCTGGCACATCTGTATGTGAGGCACTAGTGGTACAGCTGTTCTTGCTTCTGTAATTTTTACCTCCATGCGCACCGTGTTCTTGTCCACCACGGGGCAATGTTCCATTCCTCAAAATGTGTGCACAGCTGTTCTAGGTTGGGCTTGTGAAGAGATGCCCAAGCACATCCATTTGCTTTGTTGTAAATGCACGTAAGTTTACACTGCAGTCATAGCACATCAGGTTCTACAAGGATGCTATATTCTTTAGAGCTTTGTAATAGATGTGTGTGTGTGTGCGTGTGCGTGCACGCATGTGCATGTGTACTGTTCTGCCGGTACATTCATGTGCAGTGATGTAAAAGGATATGTGTGCTGCTGTCCAGTGCTGATTCTATACATCCACGAGTCCTGCTGTCCTATTATATTTCTGTGCCCTTTGTGTAATAGTACATCTATGTACAGCTATGCTCATACACTCTTGTGTGCTGTTTTACTAGAACACACACAATCACGGCTCTAATATTAATTCATGTGCACTCCTTAACTTGCATTTCCCTGTGTGCTGCTGCATTAGTATGCCAGTATTGGACTATCAGTAGTGGACTACTGATCATGGACATACATGTTGTCTATTGTGCTAGAAATACATAGACACACTGAAGTGAGGGAAGCCATGTGCATCAGTCTACTTTTGTACCTGTTTTTCGATGTCCTGGTGCACCACTATAATAATATTCTCATATGTGCTACTTTCTGGTAAATCTCCAGTCAGGTCTATTACCTTCCTCCTGTGTGAGGTGTATGAGTAGTCCAACTGTCCTTGCATCTGGATCATCAAGTGCAACGTCTGTTTGGACTGTGTATTTTTGCATCCCTGTGCATTTGTCCTCCTGAAGTCTTCTTTCCTGCAGTTCGAGTTCAGGAAGGTCCAGAGCTGTTTGAGTGCCTCCATCTGTTTTGTTACACATGCACATCAATTTATGATGCAGTTGCAGTACACCAGCTTTTGCAAAGATGCCGTTGGGTAGTGCTTTAGTCATAGACGCGTATAAGGAGCTCAGCCGGGACATTCACTTGCACTGATGTGCTAGTATCTCCTTGTGTGCTCCGGTTCAATACTTCCACGTGTGCTGATGCCCTCATCCATGACTCCTGGTGTAAATTCTTTTCATGTGCAGTTCTGTAACTATACATGTGTGTATGGCTGTAGACCCACATCCATGTATGCTGCTTCATGAGACTATGTGAGTTCACTCTTATAGTATTGAATCCATGTGAGATCATTTACTCTTGTATCTGTGTGTGCCAGTGCACAAGTACGCCCATGGGGACCGCTGTTTGGGAATATGCATGTCTTCTGATGGGCTACTAAGTACATGGATACACGGATGATAGGACACTGGTGAGCATGACTCTCCTCTTGCACTAGAGATTCAACATCCAGGGGCACTGCTATAATAACATGCTTGCATGCTCTGCTCTCTATGATCTATGCTCTCTACATCTATGATCGCCACTGTCCCAATACATCTGTGTGCTGTGCACTAGTCCAGTTGTTCCTACTGCCCTAGTTAAACCCAGTGCACCATTCTTCTAGTTCAGGTATGTTTAGGGTTGTGCAAATTCATCTGCCTGCTTTATGAATGCACATCAGTTTATGCCTCAGTAGTAGGCTTTGTTTTTTTTTTTTGCAAAGATGGTATGTGTGTGTGTGTGTGTAGTAATAGGTGTGTGTATATGTGTGCTGTGCTCTTACTAGGAGATTCATATGCAGTAACATACTGCTATTTCTTTGTGTGCTCCTGCCTAGTAGTTCCATGAAAACTAATGTGGTACATCCATGAGTCCTGATATAGCATCACATTTGTGCGTGTTTCTTTAATAGTATATAGCTTGTTCTCATATAAGCAAGTTTCTTGTATAAGCAAGTTTTTATATATACATATAGCTGTACTTGGACATCCACGTGTGCTGCCTTACAAGATCGCTCCTTAATGCTTAATTAACCACACATGCTCTTTTCCTAGTATCTCCACGTAGGCTGCTCTACTTCCATATCCAGACTGCTGATCATCGACATCCATGTATTCTGATGTGCTAGTAAATCCACGGACACCCTGGTCCTAGGCCATCATTGTACACTGCTCTGCGTCTCTGCTAGGACTTTACGCTAATAAAACAACCACTTTGGGTGCTGACTTCCACTTTCACTCCGTATTTTCTGTCCCTGCTTTACTCCTAGATATGTGAGCACAGCTATTCTAGTTCAGGCATGTGCCGAGCTGGCAAGTAATTCTGTCTGCTTGGTTGTAAATTCCCATCAGTTTTTTGCTGTGCTGGTGTACATAGGCTTTTTTTTTCTTTTCAAAGATGCCAGTGTTTTAGAAATAGATGTGTATCCGGTGCCCTGCTAGCACATTCATGTGCAGTGATGTACTGGTGTATACCTGTGTGTTCCTGTCTAATGCTTCCTTGAGTATTGATGTCCTGCATCCATATGTCCGGCTGTCATGTTATATTCTTGTGCTCTTCTGTAATAGGACATCTCTGTCTGGCTGTACTCGGACACCCATGGGTGCTGCCCATGCACGATCACTCCAGGAATATCCAGTCGGTGTCCATTCCTTTACTTGCATTTCCAAGTGTGCAGCTGCAGGTGTGGACTGCAGTGTGTGGACATCTGTGATGTACTAGTGGAGTGTGTGATGCTTTGGGGTTGCGCTTGCACTCATTCTTGCTTCTGCAATGTCTTTTCTTCCATTTATACTGTGTTCTTGTCCATCTTGGTGAAGTACTAGGCTCCTAAAACTATGTGTGATGCTGTTCTAACGATGACACATTCAAAACGGTTCAAGAACAGCCATGTGCCTCCTTGTAAATTCACACCCATCTATGCACAAGTACACTGGGTTTGTTGGTGGTTTTGTCTTTGTTTTTGTTTTGTTTTGTTTTGTTTGCGAAGATACCCTTGTGTAGTGTTCTAGAGTGAGATGTCTGTGGCATCTACTGGCAAACCCATGCATACTAGTACAAATTCGTGTAATAGTCCATTCTTGTTTGCTCCTATGTCTAGTGTGTGTATGCGTGCTGATGTCTTGCGGCCACAGGACCTGCTGTAGGATTATATTTGTGTGTGCTTGTGTAATAATTTGTATCTGGCTGTTGTCATGCGTCTATGTTCTAGGAGAATATGAGTGATCATCCCTTCAATATTGAATCCATGTGTGCCCCTTACTTCTGTTTCCATGGGTGGTGCTGTACAGGTATTTCTGTGAAAACTGCTGACAATAGACAGTGATGTGCTCTGATGTGCTGGTGAGTCTGTGGCCATCTGATAGCAGGACATCAGCATATATTGCTCTAATTCTTCACCAGAGTTGCAGTGCCCAGGGGCACGTATGTAATGATATTCTCCTGTGTGCTACTCTCTGGCACAGCCATACTGACTTCTGTTAAAGAACATCTCTGTGTGCTGCACAGTAGTACAGCCTTTCTTGCTGTTGTGTGGTTACTTCCATTTGGAGTGAGTAAGTTACCCACTCCAGGACACTGCTCTACTCCTAAACCTGTGTGCACTGATGTTCTTGTTCGCGCATGGTTGGGAGGTATACAAGTACGTCTGTGTGCTTCATTGTAAATAAGCATCAGTTGATGCGACATTAGCAGAACATTGGTTTTTGGAAAGACAACTCTGTAGTGTTTTAGAACTTTTCTACTGCCATGTTCCTTTGTGGCAATGCATTAGTTTATTCTTGTATGCTCCTGTCTAGTTCTCCCGTGAGTGCTAAAGTTGTAAATCCATCCTTCCTGCTGAAGCGCTACGTTAGGGTGAGTTTCTGTAATAGTATACCTTTTGGCCCTGTACTAAACAATATATGTGCTGCTTCATGAAAAGTTCACGATCACTCCTGAAATCCACGTGTATTTCTTTAGTGTCTTTCCGTGTAGGCTGCTGCTCATAGACAACCGTGTGTTGCCATGTGCTAGTAAACACACGGACACACTGATCATGGCTGTTGACATTGTGCGTTGCTTTATTTTGGCACACGAACTTTATTGTCTAGGTGCACAGGTGTAACAGTCTTATCATGTGTGATGCTTTCTAGCAAACCTATGACCACTCCTCTTACATCCATCTGGGAGGTTCATAAGGAGTACAAGCGTTCTTGCTGCTGGGCGGTTACTTTATTGCACCATGCTTCATTCTGCTACTCCGCTCTACCCCTAAAACCCAGTTCTAGTTCAGGCGTGGGCAGAGCTGTACAAGTACGTCCATTGCTTTGCTGCAAATGCACAGCAGTTAGCAGTGCAGGAGCAGTCCATCAGCTTTTGCAGGAAACACTCTGTGAAGTGCTCTAGTGATAGGTACGTGTGAGGTTCCCAACTAGTACATTCGTGTGCAGTTATGCATCCATGGTTGCTCCTGTCTTGTGCCTCTCTGAGTGCTGATGTTTTAGAGCTATGAGTCCTGCTGTAGCGTTACACCCTTGTGTGTTTCAGTGTTAGTACATATTTCAGGCCTGTCTGAGGACATCGTGTGTGCTGCTTTGCAAGAACAGGCACGATCACACCTGCACTATTGAATCCATGTTGACTCCTATGCTTGTATTTCCATGTGTGGTGCTGAACTGGTTCACCTGTGTGGACTGCCATTTATGGACATCCATGTGTTCTGACATGCTAGGAAATACATGGACCAGCCGATACTAAGGGGCTGAGGACCCACCTCGGCTTGGTTGGGAGTCCTAAGGAAGGGATGTTTAGGAGCAGTGGAAGAAATGACTCAAAGTCTGTGATGGGTGCAAGCTGACAGCTCTGTGGTCCTCTTGAGATAACCTTCTAGACAGCTCTCTCCATAGCTCATGGGTTTTCCAGCCGTCAGAAAACCTGCTAGACAAAGTTCTAAAAGAGCTGTGTTAGACCTCGAGATAGCTCAGTTCTTGCAGACTGGAAGCCCTGCCTTCTATTTGCATATTAATTTAATCATTTACCCCAGGTTCCCTTTCCATTTTCCTACAAATCAACACTGTATGACTTTAGTCACTTGACTCTTAGAAAAAAACAGCAAGTACATTTTTTAGCATAGCAAGTCCTATGCAGTTCATTGGGCACAGTGCTTGGGGTTGCCAAATCTAGACATAGAGGATAATTTTTTGTGAGAAAATCAGCTTTCTGTTTTTCATCTCCTTTACTGCCTAAGCTTGGCTGGCCTGGAACTTTCTCTGTAGACAGACTGTGAGCTCAGAGATCTGTCTGTCTTTGTAAACACAAACAATAAGCTTAACCAAGTAGGATCCTGCCCTGAGCTCACCATGCCCTCACTTCCTGGTGCCTCTTTATTACTTGAACCATGAGCCTTGTTTTCTAAACTATTCCTTTTTCTTTACTGACTTATTAGTGCAGCTACCTCTGTTCTTTCAGTTCCATGAAGCCCCTCATACGATTAATATGGCATCCTTATATTTTGCATAGTTGAGATGGCCTGCTTATACATTCTTCAACTGTTTTTAGAGTTCGTTCCCATAGCCTTAAGGGCTGCCCTGAAGGCCACAGCATTAACATTTTTCTGAGGAACATTAGACACACCTTCACCTCCCAAAATTGTGCTGTTTCTGATTATTATGGAGTCACTAACCTTGGCTGAGAGAACTTTCTCTGAAGGAGGAACATGAAGTGAAATATATACATTATTATACAAACAAGCTTCATACCCACACCAACCATCCACACACGAAGAGACACATCCCTTGATGGCCATGTCATGCTGTCCCCTGTGCTGCCATGTTGTACCTGGCACTAGGGCATCAGTGTGCACTGATGTGTCAGTGTCAAGGTGCACTGATATAAAAATATTCTCCTGTGCTCTGACTTCTAGGAGATCTATGATCACTGCCATTCCGGTACCTCCATGTGGGCAACACTGGTATTATGATGGCTTTTCCTTCTGTCCCTTTACATCCAGTTGCAGACAGTTCTTGTCCATCCTGGCTCACTGCTCCACTCCATATTGCACGTTTGCTTCTGTTCTTTCGGGTAAGTCCAGAGCTCCATAAATACATCCATGTGGTTCTCTTTGAATGTTTACACTGTAGTCATCGTACATCAGTTCTTGCCAAGCTGCCATTTTGTAGTGCTTCAGAAATAGACATGTGTGTGTGTGTGTGTGTGTGTGTGTGTGTGTGTGTGCTGCTCTACAGGTACATGCATGTGGAGTGACGTACACGTGTATCCTTGTGTGCTCCTGCCTTGTACGTCCTAGAGCACTGATCCTGTCAATCCATGAGTCCTGCTTTAGTGTTACATTTCTGCATGTCTCTGTAATGGTACATTCATTTACAAATGTACTCGAACATCCATGCGTGCTGCCTTACAAGAATATTCCTGATCGCTCCTGTAATATTGAATCCCTGTGCGCTCCCTTTACATGCCTTTCCATATATACTGCTGGGCTAGCACACCTCTCTGCACTGTGTTCTGATCACTAGTACTAGGACACTAGCAGGCATTGCTCTCCCTCTGGTCTAGTGTTCTAGTGTTTGGGTGAGCTTCTCTGACACTTCACTTGGGAGCTGCTTTCTAGTAAGTCTGTGTTCACCTCTGTGGCAGTCCTTCTGTGTGAGCTGCATTTGTCATGCAACTGTCCTCGTTGCCGTGCCCTCGCTGCCATGGCACTGTGTAACTACCCACCCAGCTGCACTGCTCGAGTCATAAAACCTGTGTGTTGCCGATCTAGTTCAGACATGTGCAGAGCTGTCCAAGTACATCCTCCTGCTGGGTCGTAAATGCACAGCAGTGTTTGATGCAGCGGTAGTACATTGGTTTTTGCAAACACGGTGTAGTGCTTTGGTAACAGATCCATGTGTGGTACTATAAAGGTATGTTTATGTGCAGTGACGGACCGGAATCTCCTGTGTGTACTTATCTAGTACTTCCGTGAGTATGATGCCATACAATCGTGGGTCTTGCTGTAGCATTATGAGTGCATTTCTGTAATAGTACATCTCTCGATAGCTGCAGTCGTACAGCCATGTGTGCTGCTTTCTGAGAACTTGTGTGATCACTCCTATAACACTGACTCCAGTACATCCCTTTACTTGTATTTCTGTGTGTGCTTCTGAGCTAGCGCACCCATGTGGGCTGTTGTTCACAGACACCCATGTGTCCTGAGTGCTACTTGATAGATGGATACACCATGTTCACCACTCGTTTCCTATACCAGCATCTCCATGTCCAGGTGCACTGTGTAATAATAGTCTCATGTGCCCTGCTTTCTACTGATCACTTCTGGTACAGTACACGAACTTCTGTGTTATGACTTTAATGTCTAGGTACACTGCTCTTGTAATATTCTCGTGTGTGCTGTTTTCTAGAAACTTGAGGTCTCTCTATTACAGTACATCTGTGTGCTGTACTTTGGTTGTGAAGCCATTTTGATGCTGGGATGGTACTTGCATTTTTCCTGTGTACCTTTATATGGAATTTACACTGCTAGGCTCCAAAACCATGCACACTTATCTTCTAGTTCAGGTATGTGCCGAACCTTGCAAGGACATCCATGTGGTCTGTTGCAAATGCACACCAGTTAACACTGAGGCACTACATTGGGTTTTTTTTTTTTTCAAAGATGCCATTGTATACTGCTTTAGTAATGTATGTGATTGCACTGCTCTGTGGATACATTCATGTGCAGGGCTAGTATGACCCTGTACGTTCCTTCATAGTTCTTCCATGTGCGCTGATGTCAAACATCCATGAGTCCTGCGGTAGCATTACATTTATATGCACTTCTGAAATATTTCATCCGTGCACAGCTGTAGTCATTCACCCATGTGTGCTGTTTTAGGAGAACATGCGTGATCACTCCTGTAAGATGGAATCCACATGTTCTTGTTCATGTGTATTTCCATGTGAGCTGATGTACTAGTGCACCTGAATGGATGATAACTCTTCGTGAGCATCCATGTGTCCTGACGACTGATAAATGCATCAACATCGTTACTAGGACATCAGTATGCATTGTGCTATCTCTGTGTTAGCAGCTCAAAGTCCAAATATGCTGCTCTAATAAAATTCTCACGTGCACTAGTTTTTAGTAAATCTATGATTCCCGGTGTTCTGGTGCACCTGTGTACTGGGCGCTAGTAGTACAACCTCTTGGGCTGCGGGACCACGTTGCTTCCATTTGCACTGTGTCCTTGGCCATCTCAGTGCACTGCTCTATTTCTAAAAACATGCTCTATTCTGTTCTGGTTCAGGTACCTGCAGAGCTCTTCTTTGTCCTGAATATAAATCAGTTTAGGCTACAGTATTAATCCATCGATGTTTCAGTAGCAGGGCAATGCATGCCGGTGACCTTGCATCTCTGTGTCCATGCATTTGCTAACTGGCAGAACCCAAGCACAGACGTCTTCATGGGTGTTATAATAGAGCAGCACACATGAAATCCAGGGGACAAAAGACACACAGATTCAGTATTAAAGGAGTGATCATGCGTGTTCTTGCAAAGCAGCACACATGAATGTACGAAAACAGCTGCACACAGAGGTACGATTACAGACACACACATGAGTGCATGCTACAGCAGATCTCACAGATTATGACATTGGCACTCACAGAGGCACTAGACAGGAGTGCACAAGGATATATTACATCACAGAACATGAATGAAGCAGTAGAATCCTGAACACACAAGTATTACTAAGGTACTACATAATAGCTTATCTGTGAAAGCAGATGTACAATTACAGCAGCGTAAAATAAAGGACATTTACAGCAAAGCAGAGAGATACGCTTGTACAGCTCTGAATATGCAAGGGCTAAAACAGAGAATCGCGTCTTAGGGAGTAGAGGAGTGAATGGGGATGGAAAAACACACGGTGCAAATGGAGGTAACAGCACAGCCAGAAGAAAGAAAGGCTTTAGTGTTGCATCCCATGGAGGTTTATTGGAGTAGCAGTGATCGGAAGTTTATCAGAAAGTGGCACCCATAAGAATATTACAGCAGTGCAACTGGGCCCTGAAGTACCACTGCAGACGTAAACAAGCGCACACCAATGTCTTAACATCAAAGTGCCCATCCATGTATTTGCTAGCACGCCATAACACATTGATGCTTGTATACAACAGTCCACAAAGGTAGGCTCACACAGAAGCACAAGGTCGGGAGTGCACACTGCCTCACTTGTACAGGAGAAATTATGCATGTCTCCTAAAGCAACCTTCATGAACGTCCACGTACAGCCCCTTCTGATGTACTACAACAGAAACACACCCAGATATATTACTGCAGCAGTGCTCATGGAATTGCTAGACAGGAGCACACAAGGACATACTTAGGACATCAGAGCACACGAGTGTATTAGTGCGGCACCTCACATGCATCTAACACCGAAGAACCACACAATGGCCTCCCGGCAAGCAGCAGAGTAATGCGGCCACGGCATGAAGTGAAGTGCACGCACCACAGAGCAAGCATGTGGATGTACTTGCACACTCTGAACATGCGTGAGCCAGAACAGCCGTGCGTGTTTTCAGCAGGAGAGCAGTGCTGCACAAGTACACAGTACTGATGGAACTAATGGCATAGCAGCGAGGAAGGTCCTCCTACCAGTGACCTGGAACGAAAGGCTTCCCTGTCATCCTCCATCACTGTCCCGAGAGATGCTGTCACCTAGTGCAGCTTTGGCTCAAGCAAAGCAGTTAGTATAAAAAGGAAAGCAAGAACCAGGGTGGAACGTTCACAGAGTTCCGGGGGGCGGGGGGAAAGCTGTTCTTAGCACTGAGATGAGACCCAGGTGGAGGCAGGGTTTTACTGGGGCTGGGGCTGTCAATCAAAGAGAAAGGCATCAATCCTGAAAAATGAATGCCAGGTTTGCTCTGGTCAGAAGTTGGAGGGAAGTGGTTCTGTAGTTTCTTTTCTGCTTGCTGTATAGACCCCAAGCCTGTAGAAAGGAACTATCTGAATGAACAGAAAAAAAGGAGGGGGTGTAAAATCAAGATGGCCATGACCCTTCTTGTTCACCCCCTGACCGTGCAGCTATGTAGGAGGTCTAATGTCTGCATGCAGGGTAGTAGTGTCTCACCATGCCATACCTGTAGGCTTTTGATGTGGTGGCCACTGCTCAATGTCTCTCCCCGAGGAAGCCTCTTCTGCTCAAAGGACTTCAGATCCTGAGATCCATAGAGCGGCGGTAAAGCGGCTTTCCCCTCACTTGGCATCCTCAGATTCTGAGTTGTGTCCCCGTTCAGTACCAGACTGTGCCCTGTTCAGTTTCTGGCTTTTAGTATGGTCCGAACCTGAGAAGGTGAGGAACTGGGTCTGGGCTAAACGTGATGGTGTTAGAGCAGTCAGTGGTTCCCAACCTTCCTAACGCTGTGACCCTTTCAAACAGTTCCTCATGCTGTGGCAACCCTCAACCATAAAAATAGTTTTGTGGCGATTCCATAGCTATAATTTTGCTACTGCATGGATTGTAATGCAAATACCTGTGTCTTCTGATGATCTTAGGTGACCCCTACGAAAGGGTCATTCAATACCCAACGGGGTCACTCCGTGTCTTAGTCAGGGTTTCTATTCCTGCACAAACATCATGACCAAGAAGCAGTTGGGGAGGAAAGGGTTTATTCAACTTATATTTCCACACTGCTGTTCATCAACAAGGAAGTCAGAACTGGAATTCAAGCAGGTCAGGGAGCAGGAGCTGATGCAGAGGCCATGGAGGAATGTTTTTTACTGGCTTGCTTCTCCTGGCTTGCTCAGCCTGCTCTCTTATAGAACCAAGACTACCAGCCCAGAGATGGTCCCACCCACAAGGGGCCCTTCACCCTTGATCACTAATTGAGAAAATGCCTTACAGCTGGATCTCATGGAGGCATTTCCTCAACTGAAGCTCCTTTCTCTGTGATAACTCCAGCTGTGTCAAGTTGACACAAAACTAGCCAGTACACTCCCTATGGCTTAGCCAAACTGGGTTCCAGCCAGAGGATAGCAACCAAATTGAGAGCATCCTCTATTTCTTTTAGACATACATTTAATAGTTGAAGATATGGAAAACATCAAACTGCAAGTCCCGCCCCTCATTTCAGGTTACCCAGAACCACGGTAATCAACCTGTAGATTGCAACCCCATTGGGGTCAAATAACCCTTCCACAGGGGTCACATGTCAGAAATCCTGCATACCAGGTATTGATTAATTATTACAGTAGCAGAATTACAGTTAGGAAGTAGCAACAAAGATGATTTTATGATTAAGGCTCATCAGAACACGAGGAGCTGCAGGAAAGGGTCGCAGCGTTAGGAAGGTTGAGAACCACTGCGCTGGCAAAGGGAGGGAGGGAATATCAATCTCCCTTCCTAGATGTGGCATTGCAAAGCCCCAGAAACTTCCAGAGCCCAGCTGCAAATGAGCACGTCTGTCCTGTGAGCAGAGCACAGTGACCACCTCTGGGCTGCAGACCCTAGAGCTCCCAGGCGCCTGCCTTGGGTGGCAGTGTCTCCATCTTCCCTCCCTCAGAGCCTGACTTCACTTCTCACCCTCCCCAACCCCTGCCACTCACTTCTCTGGCTCTGTTCTGAGTACTTCATCCCCAAGCAGACTCTTAGGCTATGCATGGAGCCCCACATCCCCAGAGGTGGGAGAGAGAGACTAGCAGTGGAGATGGTATTAATTAAAAGCTCACAGTGACTGTCTGCTTAGCTAGTGTACTAACCAGCCTGGGAAAGGGGAAGCTCTGGTGTGGTCTGTAGCTAATGTTGCCCCTTCACTGGGGACCCGTTCTTAAAAGTCTGGGCTCAGCTCGTCAATTGTACAGTAGTGGGTAGAATTAATGGCTCATTGGTGATTAATTCCTTAATCAAGCCTTAACTTCTCACTGTAAAACCCCTTTCCTAAAACTGGATTAAATCTTGTAGACATTTGGCTATAGAAGCTATGGCTTCCTGCTACCTTGAACGGGACAGCTTCTTAATGACAGGTTCATCGGTGACCCTCAAGCCTGAGATCCCCAAAGACCGCCCTGGCTGCCATGCCATCTGCTTGTGTGATCTTAAACGGAATATTTCAGCATCATTTACGTGTTCAGTGTCTAAGTACCTCCCTCTGTCATAACTCCACTACAGATGTCTCAACTAGGGTTTTATTGCTGTGAGTAGACATTATAACCAGGGCATCTCTCATAGAGGAAAACATTTAATGGGGGCTGGCTTACAGGTTCAGAGATGTAGTAGGTAGGAAGCACGGCGGAACTCAGACAGACATGGCACCGGAGAGGCATCTGAGAGAGAGTTCTCCGGCTCCAACAACAGGCAGCTGGAAGAAAGAGACAATGGATCTGGCTTGAGCTTCTGAAATCTCAAAGCCCCTCCCTCCCTGTGACACACTTCCTCCAACAGGGCCACACCTACTCCAACAAGGCCACACCTCCAATAATGCCACACCCTATGAGTCTATGGGGGCTCGTTTTATCCAAACAGCCACAGTAGACTTGTAAAATATAGCAGGTCATTTAAAACCAGCTCCCCTCTGCTTTGCACATGTTAGAGGATCTGCTCACGTCAGTGGGCACTGAATGAACCGGACAGCAGGGTACAGCGTGCTCCCCACACATAGGAGCCTGCGAGAGTCTTCCCAATTTAACCGTATCTGAATTCTAAGATCTTGTTTTCTAAATTTAATTATTTTTATTGGCCCTAGCTGAGGTTTTTATTTTTACCACCTACTAGTTTTATACAATCTGGAGATTTTGCCAGGCACGATGGGCATTCATTGATAAGAGTCTCAGCACTCAAGGAGCATGGACATCAGGATGTGAACTAGAACCCAGCCGTGCAGATCTAATAAAGCATCCTCACTGGTCCTTCTGAGCATTGCACAGAGCATCCAGAACAAATGTGTTCAGACAAACACCGCTCCCTACAGAATCCACCCTACTCTGTTTCTATGTCCATAGGCTCCTGTGGGCGTGCTGAGAGCCTGACTGGACACTAAGTCAAGTTTTCTCCTCATTTCTACCTGACTTCTCAGCCTCACACCTACATTCTAGCCTGTTCCATGGCACAGGGACATCTCCTGCCTCTTTCCCATCACATGTGACCAATCATTTTGGTAGAGGAGTCACTTTAAGACATGGCTCTGACAAGCTAGGCATGACAAGCTAAGGATGGGCTCTTCTCTCTGCAGTCTGCAGTCTGCTGCTCTGCTGGAGGTGTGATGCAGGGGCGGGAGCAGCCATCTTGGTCCCTGTCATGAAGCCATGCATTGTAGGTGCTCAGCAACAACATGAAGAGGACTCCCATCCCTGATACTGCTGTGCCAGAAGAGCTGGATTCCAACTGTACTCTCTAGTTTGCTCTGAACTTATTCTTTCTTTTCTTTTCTTTTCTTTTCTTTTCTTTTCTTTTCTTTTCTTTTCTCTTCTCTTCTCTTCTCTTCTCTTCTCTTCTCTTCTCTTCTTTCTTTCTTTCTTTCTTTCTTTCTTTCTTTCTTTCTTTCTTTTTTTTTTTTGGTTTTTCAAGACAGGGTTTCTCGGTGTAGCCCTGGCTGTCCTGGAACTCACTCTGTAGACCAGGCTGGCCTCGAACTCAGAAATCTACCTGTCTCTGTTTACCAAGTGCTGGGATTAAAGGCGTGTGCCACCACACCCAGCTCTGCTCTGAACTTCTTGGGCCACTAGCAGCCAAAATTAAATTCATTTACTTACTCCTTCAACTCCACCTGTGATTAGTGACTTAGCCTTCTCCTCTTCTTCTAGCCTCTAGCGCCCCCGTCTGGCTAAGATATGCACAGCAGTCATGTGGATCTACTTGTTACTTATTGTAGTCAGAATGAGATAGTCCCAATTTCTGTGCCAATAAACACAGTCTGTCAGTGCAATGGGACACACACACACACACACACACACACACACACACTTACGAAAGGGCAGAGAAAAGAAGGGGCGGTTAGTGGGGATGAGGGTGACGAAAATGTATTATATACATATGCGAAAATGTCAAATAACAAAAGAGAAATTAAAACAAGTTCTTCTGGCCCATGGGCCTAGGCAGAGTCCCAGAGCACAGCCTTTTTGGTTTCTGTGACTCCCATCACACCCATCCCTGTAGGCTTTGCTGGCAATGCCCACTGAGCTTCCCCTCCTAACTCTAGCAATGCCAGGGTCCTCTGGAGTTCCACAAATGACCATGTGTTATTTTTCACTTTGAACTTGAGAACGACTCTGAGTTCAACAAGGCTGCATGATACAAGGTCAGCGTGCAGAAGTCAGCTGAATTTTCTCTGTATTTCCAATGGGCAAATCCAATACAGGAATGAAGGGGAGAGTTCTGTCAATAACACCATCCCAAGAAGCACAAAAGACTTAGCAAGAAACTAACAAAGAGCAAAATGTACCATCTTGAAACCTAAAAACATCAGTGACAGAAGAATTCAATAAATAGGAAACAGGAAGTGAGTGTGCAGGGATCACGGGGAAGGCAATAGTCTCATCTCCACATGGAGAGCCAGCCTGGGCTGGGACAGCACCCCAGATGTACCAGCCAACAAGCTACCCCTGAACTAACTGTACACGTGGGATTCTAGGAACCCTTTCCAGAAATAACCCTGGAAAGGAACACAGGACTTACACTTCCTGACTTAGACACTTACTATGAAACAGTCATGGTGCTGAATGAGTCCAGGGATGGAAATCTAGATCAAGGGCTGGCAACAGGGCTCAGCAGGCTAAGGTGCTTGCCTCCAAGCCTATGATCTGAGTTTGATCCCCAGGACGCACAAGGTGGAAGGAGAGAACACACTACCACAAGCTGTCCTCTGATCTCCACATGCATGTACACACATACATAACATACAAGAAACAATAACATAGCACAATATGATGAAAGAAACGTAATCAAGCAAACAGAGTCAGGGACAGAGAATTCATCTAGAGCTGATTTTTGACAAGAACCCAAGTTTATTCAATAAGGAAAGTAATATTTTCACCAAATCACCCTGAGGCAGTATTGCAAGCAGGAGAATGGAGTTGGACCCTTGGCTTACACTGTATTTTCTGTTTTCTGTTGCTGAACACATGAGATCAGCAATTCAGAAAGGAAACAAGAGTATTGCGACCACACCTTTGGAGGTTCCTACCCATCATCAGTTGTCCCCAGTAGGACTGAAGCATAAATCGAGGCTGAATTAAGATAAGTAAGGTCACATGATAATTAACTGATGGCACAAACATGGTGAAGGAACAGTCCTTACAAATGGTGAAAATCTTGGCATATCCTACCTGACGAGGGATTTGTGGCAACAGCATAGAGATACCACCTGCAACTCAGTGGTAAAAAAATCTAATTTTACAGTGGGTGAAAGATCCATAAGTGACCCATAAGGTCATAAAAATAAAACCTCATGATGATGATCCAGAAAACACACATCAAACCCCCCAGTGAGAAAGGCTTTACACATATCAGGTCAGTCAGAAGCAAAAGGTGGAGTGTTGAAACTGTGGAGAAGTTGGAAAGGCAGCACGAACATAGGAGAGAGAAATGGGCCAAAGCTGACGTAAAAACCACAGCTCTCATCCCCCCCCATTATCTATTTATTTATTTATTTACTTACTTATTTATTTACTTATTCATTCATTCAGTTTACATCTGGATAAAAACCCCTTGAACCTTCCCTTTATCCTCTAAGAAGGGGGCGACCCCTCTTGGATATCCCCCACTCTGTCACAACAAGTTACTGCAGGACTAGAGAAATCTTCTCCTACTGAATTCAGACAAGGCAGTGTAGTTAGGAGAATGGGGTCCAATGGCAGGCAACAGAGTCAGGATAGCCTCTGCTCCAGTTGTTAGGGGACCCTTATGAAGACCAAGCTGCACATCTGCTATATATGTGTGGGAGACCTAGATTCAGACCATGCTTGCTCTTTGGTGGATGGCTCAGTCTCTGGGAGCCCCCAAGGGTCCAGGTTAATTGACTCTGTTGGTCTTCCCGTGAAATTCATATCTCCTTTGGGTGCCCCAAACTCCCTGAGCCCCATCTAAGGTTTGGCAGTGGGTCTCTGCATGTGTTCCCATTGGCTGCACGGCTCCCGTAATAAAAAAAGATAAAAGAAAAGTTTATTCCAGAGCCATACAAGAACACAGATTTAGGTTGCCCCCAATTCCACGTTCTGACATGGAAGCAGTTTCTCAGGCTTTTTGTAGGTTTACAGAACTAAGAAAGTCATAAATCAAGGTGTGGTGCTTTGATTATGCTTGGCCCATGGGAAGTGGTACTATTTGGGGGTGTGTCCTCATCAGAGGAGGTGTGGCCTTGTTAGAGGAGGGGTGGGGGTGGAGCTTTGACGTCTCAAATCTATATTCTCAAGTCTGGCGGCCAGTGGAATCAGAGCCTCCTCCTGGCTGCCTGCTGATCTCGGCTCCTCCTGCACCACGTCTGCCTGCATACTGCCATACTTTCTGTGATGGTGATCATGGACTAAACCTCTGAAACTGTAAGCCAGCCCCAATTAAATGTTTGCCTTAAAAGAGTTGCCTTGGTCATGGTGTCCCTTCACAGAAATGAAACACTGAGACACAAGGCAAGTTTAAAATACATTGGTGGGTGCATCAGAAGGGAGATACATTGAGATGGGAGAAATTTTTTTTACAGGCCAAAGATGCTCTCTAATGGCTCCTGGATTGGCAGAAGCTAGTGTTCTGCTAAGTTGATAGCTTCTAAGAGGTTTTTATTTACTATCACAAAATGTTACTTCTAAGTTAATAGCTTCTACAAGGTTTATATCTATTATCACAAGATGTTAGTTCTAATACAGACGAAAGGCAGGCAAAGGCTGTTCCCAAAGTTAAAACTAGCCCTCTGAACTAGTTCTCCTAAATCCCAATCTCCCCACAGTACTGAAATTCCCATCAGCCTATCATTCTCTGCAGACACAGAAAGGCCTTCTGTGAGTTTTTGTTCACAGCCAGACGCAGCGTCTTTTCAGGAATTCAGTTCACAGCAGCCACTTTGGAAAACTTCCTGGCAGTTCCTCAAATGACAACACAGGGACTACATATGGTAAGATGACCCAGTTATTCTGTTAGCCTCAGATAGTCAAGGAAAATGAACGTTGTAAATGCTCACCCTGACATCTGTCTCTCTGTGTGTAGCATATTTGTAAAGAGTTCAAAGGGAAGGGCAATCTAAATGTTCATTAGTGGATGGATCTGGGAACAAAATGCAGTATGTCCATGGAATGGAATATTTTTCTGCTACAGAAACAGCAAGGGTCTATGCTTTACTGTGAAGGAATCTTAAAGGTTAATTTTATTTATTTATTTTTCTAAAAATTTATTATTTATTATATGTAAGTACACTATAGCTGTCTTCAGACACACCAGAAGAGGGCGTCTGATCTTATTACATATGTGTGAGCCACCATGTGGTCATTGGGATTTGAACTCAGGACCTCCGGGAGAGCAGACAGTGCTCTTAACCACTGAGCCATCTCTCCAGTCCTGAGTGGATCTTAAAACCATTATGCTTAGCAAAAGAGGCTGTCAGAAAAGACCGTTGTGATGGGATGATTAATACTAGACACACAGATAGAGGAAGAAAGTAAATGCATGGTTATTAGGTGTGATGGTTTTGTATGTACTCAGACCAGGGAGTAGCTCTACTAAAGGGTGTGGCCATGTTGACGTGGTGTGTCACTGTGGGTGTGGGCTTTAAGACACTCATCCTAGCAGCCTGGAAGTCGGTCTTCTACTAGCAGCCTTCAGATGAAGATGTAGAACTCTCAGTTCCTCCTGTACCATGCCTGCCTGGATGCTGCCACCCTCTCAACTTGATGATAATGGACTGAACCTCTGAACCTGTAAGCCAACCCCAATTAAATGTTGTCCTTTATAAGACTTGCCTTGGCCATGGTGTCAGTTCACAGCAGTAAAACCCTAACTAAGACACTAGGTATGAGGAACACAGAGACATGGAGACACAGAGAGGGTGAGAGATTAAAGAATTTATTCTTGAAGTAGTGAAAAGGTCCAAGGTTTGACTGTGGGCAGGGGAGCCTGTGTCTGTGGCTCTAAATATATACTTAGAGCATTGGATAGAAGGGTTTGAACCGCTGCCATGCATAGTCTGTGGAAGCTATCTCAATAAAGCCTTCACACTTGGCCTCCGTGTCTCACCACCTCCACACCCTTCACATGCTCACAATGGAACACTGCTTTGAGTGCATTTCCTGAGGTTCCCATGGCCCTCTGGGCCTGTGAGAGTCAACAAAGAAGTAAGGTTGCAGCTGACAGCCCAAGAAGAGTCTTTGTCTGCCCCTTCAAGCAGTGGCCATTTCTCTGCCTACCAGGTTCACCAGCATGGCTAGTCCATCACAGCGCCATTGCCTTCTTAGCCACAGACACTCTGCTCCAAACAGCCTGACCTTCACCACTACCACCACCCCTGCCTCCCCCACCAAGGCCAGAAAATGCACAACACATTTGTAGTCAATATTTTAGACTAGCCTTTAATAAAGGCCAGCTCCCTGGGGGCAGGGGGGGGGACCAACCCCTTCATCTGGCTAAAGATAACCATTACCCTTTCCAGCCAGCGCTAGCCTCGGGGTGGAGTGAGGGTCCTGTGGGATCATGGGGCCGAGTGAGACCCCACTGATTCCTCACTAGTGCAGAGCCAGGCCTCCAGGAATGATAACCTTGGACCTTTATTATACTGGCAGAATATGCCTCTTCAGTATCTACTGTGGTGCGGTGCCCTCTGCTCCTGGGTCTCTGAGTTTATGGAGAGATGCTTGCCTCAGCCCATCACATGATGCTTGCCCCCTTAAATAAACAGGAAGTGTGGTTAACCTGCACAAGATTAAACTAATTGACTAACAATCATGGAGTGAGGAGAGGCTCACAAATCCCCATCCAAGTTAAGGTTTGCTGTGTGGGGGTGAGAGAGGGGGACGTTTATAGGCAGTTAACGGTTGCTAGGAGGAAGGGCTCACGAGGCCCCGCCCCTTCTAAAATTTATAGGCAATGCTTACTGGGATGACATGTTTGGTGGTCATTGCTGCAGCCGCACCAGTGTTTCTGTACAGCATTTTCTGTCAACAACAAACACCATTAAACTCATTGGTCACCTTGGAATGGGTTGTTTCTGTCGAACCTGGGCGCAGAGAGCAGATCTTTGTTCACACAGGTGAAAAAACGTGCACAATAGGGCTTCCCTTCCCTGCCCGGTCCTCTCTGTTCCTTGAGCTTTGGGTAGTAAGACTTGCAGAACGTTGGGAGAATTCTATCTACGCCAAGCTCAAGTTTTAACTTGTAAAATTCTTACTTGAGCTGCTGAGTACAGTTGGGCTCGAAATGTGAGGCCTTTCCCGGTCCCTACACCTAGCTTTGCTGCTCTTTGGTGACAGTACAGGCTCTCAGATCCCTATCAGAGAAGAGCAGGAACGGAAGAGAGCGCTTCCTGGCTGCCCACTCTCCCAGGAGCTTTAATTGGAAGCGACTCTTTTTTTTAAGGCTTCGGAACCTAGAAGCAGTAACTTAGCCGAGGTTTCCCTCTGGTGGTCAGTTTTGGAACTTCACCTGCGGCAAGTGCATCGCCATCACATTGTTTTTAAAGAAAGAAAACAGCGGGTCTTCATCAGGGTTGGTGGCTTCCCTTTGAGTCGCCCAGGACTCTGGATCGCGGAGCTTTCCTTTGGAGAGCTTTATGCTCAGATTCAACCGGAGTATAAATAATCCTGATTTTAAGGCTCTTGGCTAACCTTCAGGTTCATAGTCAGGATGATTGCCTGGCAATACTTAAGACAATTTGAATTTTAGTTCAGGGGCATCTATCATAGGGTCCAGTTGCTAAAGCAAGTCAAACCTGTTGCTTGGACAGACACACTACATTTCTCTCTTGGTTTCATGTTCTGGGTGCCATTGAATTCTGCTCTTACCATCATGTTTTTCTCCTGTCTTTTGGGTTTTGCACTTTGTAGACAGCCCTAGACCTTCAGAGGCCTTCTCTGAGACTTGCTACTCCATGGGAAGTTTCTCCTTGTGGAACTTTTCTCCTGGCATAGCTTCTGAGTAGCCTCCCTGGATCTCACCTCCCTCCCTAACCCCCCCCCCTTTTTCTTTTTGAGGCTAGGGACAGCCCAGGGCCCTGTACATGCTAGGTGGGTGCTCTATCCTGAGCTGCAGCTGGGTGTCTGGAAGTTCATTGCTCCAGGTAACACCTTCACGTGCTGCCCTCTGACCTTGCTGGGCCTTTCTGGACCATCATTTATTAACTTTTTTCCTGCCTGGACATCTAAAATTCTGCCTGAAGTAGAATTTATTTGTTTTTAAACTCAGACTTAAAAATTGGTCTCAAATCCCTTTGTGTCAGCATTCAATATTTAGAGGCTCTCCACCTGGAAACTGTAAAGAGAGAAACTTCAAGCAATTCCATTAAAATCAGGAACAAGACAAGCTTGCCCACTCTCTCCATGCCTTTTCAATAAGCACTTGAAGTCCTAGCTAGAGCGATAAGACAATTGAATGAGAGCCACCAAATACAAAGAGGAAAGGGAGACGTCAAAGCAGATTTATTTTCACGGGATCTGATTGTATCCATAAATGACCCTAAAAACTCACCAGGAAATTCCACAGCTGACCCACACTTTCAACAAAATATCGGGATTACAAAATTAACAGACAAAAAAAAAAAAACAAACCAAAAACAAAAGCTTTCCTATAGACAAACAACAAATGAATTGAAAAAGAAATCAGAAAGCAATACCTTTCAAAGGGACTGAGGAAAAAAAAACTCGAGGTAACTCTAACTAAGCAAATAGAAAACTTCTATAATAAAAGCCGTAAGACACTGGAAGAATGGAATTGGAGAGGAGATGGAAAGAGCTCTCGTGTTTAAGGACGGAATATAGTGGGAATGGCCATCCCACCAAGTGCGAGCTACAGATTCAGCGCAATCCTCATCAAAATTCCACAACAATCCTTCACATGTATTGAAAGGACAATGTTCACCCTCACATGAAAACAGAAAACCCAGGATATCTAAAACAACCCCAAATAACAAAAGAACTACTGGGGGGTTCATTATCCCTAATCTCACATTGTATTGCAAGAACAAAGGTAATTTTTTAAAAACCCACATAATATTGCCATAAAAACAAATAATGTTGGTGAGAGAGCAAACCACACAGACCCATGCGTGAGTCCACACACCTATGGACACCATATAGAGATGCAGAATGTTAAGGAGGTAGCGTTGTTAATCAGTGGTGCTGGTCAGACTGCATGGCTGCATGCAGAAGAGTGCAAATAGATCCATACCTATTATCTCCCTGCACAGAACTCAACTTCACATGGATGAAAGACCTCAACACAAAACCAGATACCCTGAGTCTGATAGAAGAGAAAGTGGGGAAATAGTCTTGAACTCGATAGCACAGGAAAAGGTTTTGTTTTTCAACAGCAAGAGCACAGGAACTAAGAATTATAAATAATACATGGAGCCTCGCCTCTCCCAGTTGGACCCAGAGACTTGTCAGAAATTTCCCAAATCGTGTTATACGATCGCTTTCCATGTAATGGGGGCCCAATAGGGTGAGAGAAGCTGCCTGGCTCACCTGTGTGACCTTTGTAACAGTAGAGGGCTCTGGGAGCTGCGAGGAGACAGTTTGGCAGGCAGCTCTGAGGAGACTTACCAGAGTAGTTAGGAGAGTCTAGTGGTGAGAGCAGGTGGAGGAGAACTGTTCACGAGTCAGACCCTCGAACTGGAAGTCAAAATGGGTAGGTGTGCTGGCTCATTTTGTGTGTGATCTTGACACAAGCTGGAGTTATCACAGAGAAAGGAGCCTCCATGAGATCCAGCTGTAAGGCATTTTCTTAATTAGTGATCATGGGTGGGAGGGCCCATTGTGGGTGGTGCCATCCCTGAGCTGGTAGTCTTGGATTCTGTAAG
This sequence comes from Mus caroli, assembly GCF_978045245.1. NCBI lineage: Eukaryota > Metazoa > Chordata > Mammalia > Rodentia > Muridae > Mus > Mus caroli. Next base: position 64,231,978 of record NW_028227274.1, read on the forward strand.
AGAGCAAGCTGAGCAAGCCAGTAATGGACATCCCTCCATGGCCTCTGCATCAGCTCCTGCTTCCTGACCTGCTTGAGTCTCAGTCCTGACTTCCTTTGGTGATGAACAGCAATGTGGAGGTGTAAGCTGAATAAACCCTTTCCACCCCAACTTGCTTCTTGGTCATGATGTTTTGTGCTGGAATAGAAACCCTGGAATAGTAGGGCAACAGAAGTCAGCAGAAATAAATGACCCATACATTAGGAAAATCCAAACAGCTGCTCAGTTCAGTTGGAAAAGATGGAGTCCTTTCATAATCGGGATCCATTTTTGCCTCTCTCAGGTATTCCGCACCAGATTTAGAATCTGACAACATCGATCTCCCATGGTATGATTAACGGGAAGGTTTTACTATAGACTTGAGATCAAGAACAGCCAGAGGCATCTGGAAGAGGGGAAATGACTCTTGTTGGCAGACACGGACTGGTTTCACAGTTCTGAGGAATTCTGTCTTTTCTCTCACTGCCAGTAGTCTTCCCATAGCCCAGGCTGAGTTCGTTTCTGGGTATTTGGACAGCCTTTTGGAGTTTTAGAAAATGAAGTGTCCTTTGGACCTGACAATCGGGACTTTTTTTTTTTTTTTTTTTTTAACCCTTACAGGTATCTTGCTTGTATAGTTTGGTTTCCAGTTCGTGTTTTTATGAACTTTCTCTGTGTGTGTGTGAATGCTTGTCTCTGCCTCTGTGTGTGCTTCTTGTACCCATTCCTTGGCTCTTCCTGTTTGTTTTGTCCTATGTGTTTTGTTTTGTGTTTGTTTAGAAGTCTATTTGTTCTCTAATGAGATAAAGGGTGTGGTCTTGGATTCGAGGGGGAGTGGGAGGATGGGAAGGTGGGCATTGGATAGGATCTGAGAAGAGGTGGGGCACGGGGAACCATAACCAGAATATATTGTATGGAAAAAAAAATCTGTTTTCCATTAAAAGTAAATACAATTTTAAAATCATTGAAGTTGTCTTATTTGCTTATTATTTATTTATTTAGAACTTTCCCCCAAACATTATTAAGGAAAAAAGGAAAAGCAGCAGGCAGAAATTGAATAATTGTCTAGGGTTCCTCCATCAAAAATGCGTCTTTTGATTTCCAAACACATGCCAGCCAGTGTGCTCAGATCCTAACTGAAACCCTGCAGCGATAATTGCCTGAACCCTCACTGGTGATTCCACTTTGCTTGTAGCAGCTCTCTGTATGCGGCAGCTGCTGAATCTCAGCAGCTCCATGTCAAAACCAAGAACGTCTCTGTCTAAAGCAACGGGTAAGTCCTCTGTTGTTTGGTTTTAACAACTGCATCCTCTGTTAGATGCTCCCGAATAAAATATACGAGTTGCCTTAAGTGTTACCAGGTAACCATCCTGAGCATGAATCTGAAGGAGGTTAACCAGAGCCATTACATAGGGGTTATTTACAACCAGGTTAATCAACAACTCTCGAGCATTGTCAGTATTAGTTCGAGTTAGTAGGAATTAAGTACTTATATTTTTCAATGCTATATTCACATTCAAGTCTCCCAGCTAAACCAAGCAGCCGGTAACTTGCTTGTGATTTTCTGGCTTCATCTTGCAACTGAAGGCCATGGTCAAGAGCTTGCATCTGGACAAAAAGAATGAATGAATGAACTTGCACCTAAACACAATGAATAAATGAATGAATGAATGAATGGCTCCGGCAGCCAGTCATTTACAAATGCAAATTCCATCTCCTTAGTGAGTGTTAGAGGTCAAGTCCTCCCCTCCTTGAATAATTTAAACATAGAACCGTTGCCTTCTGGAGCAGCCAGCCCTGGTGAAGGTGCAGGAGCTCTTGGATGAGTATCGGAGTAGGGACTAGTTTCTCCAACGGTGAGTTCAAAGCTCTAGAGTGTTGGGAGTCTCAGGAGGAAGACGCCAACCCTGCTGGGGACCCCATTTCTTTTGTCCTAGGTGATCCCTGGGAAGCAGGTAGGGTCTTCTAGTAACTGGATCTGAGCGCTTGCTGCAGATGCATTCTCATGATGACCACTAGAGGGCAGCCTCCGACAGGTTACTGAACTGCAGCCCCTTGGACAGAATCTTCTTATGGTCCTGGAGACTGCCAGGGGAGGGAGTGGGGGTGGCGACGGAGAAGCTTTCTCTGCTGCCCCACTCATCTCTGATAGGAATCCGAGAGTGTGTACTGGCACCAAAGAGCAATAAATTTAGGGGCAGAGACCATGAAAGGTTCCACAACTTGCATACTCAGCAGCTCCGGTCGGAACGTTGCAAGTTAAAAACCAGCCTACTTTCTGAAAGTCTTATTACCCAAGGCTCAAGGAAGAGAGGGGACGGACCGGACAGGGAAGGGAAACCCTATTGTGCACAGTTTCCTCCTAGATGTGAACAAAGGTCTACCCTTCTTCCCCGACCCCCACCCCCACTCAGATTCGACAGAAACAACCCATTCCACCCAGCTGTGGCAAGGTGACCACTGAGTTTCACAGCGTTGTTTACAGCCACACTGGCTGCAGCTGCTTTACTGAAGAAACTCCTCCTCCCAGCAGGCACTGTCTGTAAATTCTGGGAGGGGCCGGGCCTTGTGAGCCCTTCCTGGTAACAACCTTTAACTGCCTGTAAATGTCCCCCTCTCTCACTCCCACCTGGCTTGTGAAGATCCCCACCCCAGCAGGCTTTAACTTGGATAGGGATTTGTGAGCCTGTCCTCACTCCATGATGGCTAGTCAATTGGTCTAACCTTGTGCAGGTCTCCTGTGGATAATCTCACTTCCTATTTATTTAAGGGGGCAAGTATCATGTGATGGGCTGAGGCCAGCACTCCTCCATAAACCCAGAGACCCAGGAGCAGAGGGCACCGCACCACAGTAGATACTGAAGAGGCATATTCTGCCAGTATAATAAAGGTTCAAGGTCTTCATTCCTGGAGGCCTGGCTCTGCGCTAGTGAGGAATCAGTGGGGTCTCACTCGGGCCCTGGGACACCACAGGACCCTCACTCCACCCCATAGCTGGCTCCGTCTGGAAAGGGTAATGGCTATCTTTAGGCAGATAAGGGGTTGTTTTCTCTCCCAGGGAGCTGGCCTTTATTAAAGGCTGGCCTAGAATATTGGCTACAAATTTATTGTGCACACTGGTCTTGGTGGGGGAGGCAGGGGTGGTGGTAGTGGTGAAGGTCAGGCTGTTTGGAGCAGAGTGTCTGTGGCTAAGAAGGCAATGGCGCTGTGATGGACTAGCCATGCTGGTGAACCTGGTAGGCAGAGAAATGGCCACTGCTTGAAGGGGCAGACAAAGACTCTTCTTGGGATGTCAGCTGCAACCTTACTTCTTTGTTGACTCTCACAGGCCCAGAGGGCCATGGGAACCTCAGGAAATGCACTCAAAAGAGTTTTCCATTGTGAGCATGTGAAGGGTGTGGAGGCGGTGAGACACGGAGGCCAAGTGTTAAAGCTTTATTGAGATAGCTTCCACAGACTATGCATGGCAGTGGTTCAAACCCTTCTATCCAATGCTCTAAGTGTATATTTAGAGCCACAGACACAGGCTCCCCTGCCCACAGTCAAACCTTGGACCTTTTCACTACTTCAAGAATAAATTTTTTTTTTTAAAGATTTATTTATTTATTATATGTAAGTACACTGTAGCTGTCTTCAGACATTCCAGAAGAGGGCGCCAGATCTCGTTGAGGATGGTTGTGAGCCACCATGTGGTTGCTGGGATTTGAACTCTGGACCTTCGGAAGAGCAGTCGGGTGCTCTTACCCACTGAGCCATCTCACCAGCCCAAGAATAAATTTTTTAATCTCCCACTCTCCCTGTGTCTCCAAATCCCTGTGTTCCCCACACTGAGTAGAGCCACGTGTTTGCTTTCTTCCTCTATCATTTGTCTATCCAGGACTTCATATTAATCATCACTTATATCATCATGACCCTTTGTGACTGATGTTTTAGCTAAGCATAATGGTTTCAATATCCATTCCGAGGAAAGCTTAGAAATTCGTTCTTTTGTGGCAACATATTTCACTACATGGACATACTACAATTTGTTCACAGATTCATCCAGTGATGACCATTCAGACCGTTCCTCTCTTTGATTTATCACAAGCACAGGCAGATGTCAGGGTGAACATGTCCACTTCTCATCTTCCTGGACTATCTGGGAGACTAACTGGGCCACATGATAACTCCGTGTTTAATCACTTGAAGGGCTGTTAGGATGTTTTCCAAAGCCTGTGTCTGTGGCTCTAACTGAGCAAGCCAGGAGAAGCAAGCCAGTAAGCAGCATCCCTCCATGGCCTCTGCTCCTGCATCCTGACCTGCTTGAGTTCCAGTTCTGAGTTCTTTTAGTGATGAACAGCAGTGTGGAAGTGTAAGCTGAATAAACCCTTTCCACCCCAACTTGCATCTTGGTCATGATGTTTGTGCAGGAATACAAACCCTGACTAAGACACTCTGTAAGGGGATGGTGCAGTCCAGTGTTCTTCATTCCTCAGCCTCAATTTGTGCTTCAATATTACTGAGTAGAGCTGATGATGGGTAGGAACCTCCAAAGGTGTGGTCGCAATAATCCTGTTTCCTTTCTGAATTGCTGATCTCATGTGTTCAGCAACAGAAAACAAAAAATACAGTGTGAGGCAGGGGTCCAACTCCATTCTCCTGCTTGCAATACTGCCTCAGGGTGATTTGGTGAAAATATTATTTTCCTTATTGAATAAACTTGGGTTCTTGTCAAAAATCAGCTCTAGATGAATTCTCTGTCCCTGACTCTGTTTGCTTGATTACATTTCTTTCATCATATTGTGCTATGTTATTATTTCTTGTATGTTATGTATGTGTGTACATGCATGTGGAGATCAGAGGACAGCTTGTGGTAGTATGTTCTCTCCTTCCACCTTGTGTGTCCTGGGGGTCAAACTCAGATCATAGGCTTGGAGGCAAGCGCCTTAGCCTGCTGAGCCCTGTTGCCAGCCCTTGATCTAGATTTCCATCCCTGGACTCATTCAGCACCATGACTGTTTCATAGTAAGTTTCTAAGTCAGGAAGTGTAAGTCCTGTGTTCCTTTCCAGGGTTATTTCTGGAAAGGGTTCCTGGCATCCCACGTGTACAGTTAGTTCGGGGTAGCTTGTTGGCTGGTACATCTGGGGCGCTGTCCCAGCCCAGGCTGGCTCTCCATGTGGAGATGAGACTATTGCCTTCCCCGTGATCCCTGCACACTCACTTCCTGTTTCCTATTTATTGAATTCTTCTGTCACTGATGCTTTTAGGTTTCAAGATGGTACATTTTGCTCTTTGTTAGTTTCTTGCTAAGTCTTTTGTGCTTCTTAGGATGGTGTTATTGACAGAACTCTCCCCTTCATTCCTGTATTGGATTTGCCCATTGGAAATACAGAGAAAATTCAGCTGACTTCTGCACTCTGACCTTGTATCATGCAGCCTTGTTGAACTCAGAGTCGTTCTCAAGTTCAAAGTGAAAAAAACACATGGTCATTTGTGGAACTCCAGAGGACCCTGGCATTGCTAGAGTTAGGAGGGGGAAGCTCAGTGGGCAATTCCAGAGAAGGCCATAGGGATGGGTGTGATGGGAGTCACAGAAACCAAAAAGGCTGTGCTCTGGGACTCTGCTTAGGCCCATGGGCCAGAAGAACTTGTTTTAATTTCTCTTTTATTATTTGACATTTTCACATGCATATATAATACATTTTAGTCACCCTCATCTCCACTACCCCCTCTTTCACCACCCTGAAACCTCCTGTAAATCCCCCCTCCATTTTCCCACCCTTTCTGGTGTGTGTGTGTGTGTGTGTGTGTGTGTGTGTCTGTCTGTCTGTCTGTGTGTCTGTCTGTCTGTCTGTCCCATTGCACTGACAGACTGTATTTATTTGCAGGGGAATTGGGAATATCTCATTCTGACTACAATAAGGAACAAGTTGATCCACATGACTGCTGTGCATAGCTTAGCCAGATGGCGGAGCTAGAGGCTAGAAGGAAAGGAGAAAAGGGGAGGACAGGGGAGGGGAGGGAAAAGGAAAAGAGGGAAGGAGAGGAGAAGAGGGGAGAGGAAGAAGGGAGAGGAAGGGAAAGGAGAGAATGGGAGTGGAGGGGAGGGGAGGAGCAGGTCTAATGAGTGTTCATAAATAACTCAGTGAAAAGTGCGCACTGTGTTAAATGGGACAGAAACAGTCTGCTCTGGGACACCAAGCAGTGTGACAATAGGTGACAAAGCCCTGAGCTAGGAAACCAATAGAAATTGGAAACACAGGTATGGATCAATTTAAGATATTTCTCCATGTACAGTAAATTTCAGTTTTTTCTAAGTCACTAAGGCTAAGTAATTAACTGGAGGTGGAGTTGAAGGAGTAAGTGGATGGATTTAATTTTGGCTGATAGTGACCCAAGACGTTCAGAGCAAACTAGAGAGTGCAGTTGGAATCCAGCTATTCTGGCACAGCAGTGTCAGGGATGGGAGTCCTCTTCATGTTGTTGCTGAGCACCCACAATGCAGGGACCAAGATGGCTGCTCCCGCCCCTGCATCACACCTCCAGCAGAGCAGCAGACTGCAGACTGCAGAGAGAAGAGCCCATCCTTAGCTTGTCATGCCTAGCTTGTCAGAGCCATGTCTTAAAGTGACTCCTCTACCAAAACAGTTGGTCACATGTGATGGGAAAGAGGCAGGAGATGTTTCTGTGCCATGGAACAGGCTGGGAAGTCAGGTAGAGATGCAGAGAAAACTTGACACAGAGTGTCCAGTTAGTCTATGGACATAGAAACAGAGGAGGGCGGAGTCTGTAGGGATGGGTGTTTGTCTGAACACATTTGTTTTGGATGCTCTGTGGGAAGAGCAGATGGACAAATGAGGATACATTATTAAATCTGAACTTCTGGGTTCTAGTTCACATCCTGATGCCCATGTTCCTTGAATGCTGAGATTCTTATCAATACTTTCCCATCATGCCTTGCAAAGTCTCCAGCTTGTATAAAACGAGGAGGTAGTAAAAAATAAAACAGCAATCCCTGTCAATAAAAATAATTAGATTAAGAATTGAGACCTTAGAATCTTGTTAATGGTTAAAATTGGGGAAAAAAATCTCTCTCAAGCTCCTTTGTGCGGGGAGCACACTGCACAGTTCATTCAGTGGCCACTGACGTGAGCACATCCTCTAACATGTGCCAAGCAGAGGGGAGCTGGTCTTAGATGACCTGCATTTTACAACTCTATAGTAGTCACGACCAAGAGAGGTGCTTATACACTGAGCAGTTAAGTAACATAGAAATGTCTTGCTTAAGGTCACACAAGCCATGATGTTGCCGCCAGGACCCGATCGAACATCATTTGTGTCCCTCAGGCTTCAGGGCCACCAGTGTACCTGTCATTAAGAAACTGTCTTGCAGCTGGTTGTAGTGGTGCACGCTCACAGGAGTTGCTAAAAGTGGTGGACGTAGGAGGAACAAGATTCTGAGGACAGCCAGGGATACACATGTAAAGTAGAACCAAACAGGTTTGACCAAGCAAACAAAACAAAACAAGCAAAGCAACAACAACAACAAAAGTCAACAGAATGATCCCTAATGAAACACTGCTATACTTGTAGGTGCCTAGCCCAGTTATCATCAGAGTGGCTTCTTCCAGCTGCTGATGGGAGCAGATCCCCAGACCAACACTAGGTGGAGCTTGGGAAACCCTGCAGAAGAAGGGGAGGAAACATGGAAAGAGCCAGAAGAGTCCAGAACACCCAGAGGAACATGACCCACAGAATCAACTAAGCAGAGATCATAGAGGTTCACAGAAACCTGAAGCAGCAACCATGGTGCCTGCGTGAACCTGCAACAGGTCCTCTGCATACACACTGTGGTTGTTTAGCTTGGGGTTTTTATTGGACTCCTGGGTGTGGAGCTGTCTCTGACCCTTTTCCTCATATTGGGCTTCCTCATCCAGCTTTGATGTGTTATCCCATCTTGTTAAGCCTTGTTTGACTGACATCACTGGGAGGTCTCCTCTCTTCTGAAAGGAGATGGAGGAGCAGCAGATCTAGGGGACAGGAGAAATGAGAAGGGGACAGAGGGGAACTGTAGTTGGGATATATTGTATGAGAGAAGAATAAAAATGGACACCCCCACCCAAGTCAAGTCAAAACTCAGGGATCTATGCTGAAAAAGAGACAGATAGACAGACAGGTGGAAGGAAGGAAGGAAGGAAGGAAGGAAGGAAGGAAGGAAGGAAGAAGGAAGGAGGAAGGAAGGAAGGAAGGAAGGAAGGAAGGAAGGAAGGAAGGAAGGAGGAAGGAAGGAAGGAAGAAGGAAGGAAGGAAGGAAGGAAGGAGGGAGGGAGGAAGAAGGAAGGAAGGAAGGAAGGAAGGAAGGAAGGAAGGAAGGAAGGAAGGAGGGAGGGAGGGAGGGAGGGAGGGAGGGAGGAAGGAGAGAGAGAGAGAGAGAGAGAGAGAGAGAGAGAGAGAGAGAGAGAGAGAGAGAGAGAGAGAGAGAGAACCTGTTCTGCTTAAGGTAATTGAATGAGGGCTTCCATAGCCAAGTATCTCCTAGATTTAATCCAGTTTTAGGAAATACGTTTTTGCAGTAAGCAATTAAGGCCTGATTAAGGAATTAATCACTAATGAGCCATTAATTCTACCCACTACTGTACAATTGACAAGCTGAGCCCAGACTTTTAAGAACAGGTCTCCAGTGAAGGGGTGTGTGTGCAACATTAGCTACGGAGCACACCAGAGCTTCGCCTTTCCCAGGCTGGTTAGTACACTAGCTAAGCAGACAGTCACTGTGAGCTTTTAATTAATACCATCTCCACTGCTAGTCTCTCTCTCCCACCTCTGGGGATGTGGGGCCCCATGCATAGCCTAAGAGTCTGCTTGGGGATGGAGTACTCAGAACAGAGCCAGAGAAGTGGTCTAGAAGAGGTGAGGAGTGAACTCAGGCTCCGAGGGAGGGAAGATGGAGACAGAGAGGGAAGATGGAGACAGAGAGGGAAGATGGAGCCATTGCCACCCAAGGCAGGAGCCTGGGAGCATTAGGATCTAAAGCCTAGTGGTCATTCTGGTAGCCATTCTGCACTGCTCACAGGAGAGGCGTGCTCATTTGCAGCTGGGCCCTGGGGACTTGCAATGACACATCTAGGAAGGGAGGTTGACATCCCTCCCTCCCCTTGCCAGATTCTAGATGAATTGGGACGGAGGGAGGGACTTGCAGTTCGATGTTTTCCACTTCTGCAACTATTAAATAAATGTTCAAAATGGAGGATGCTCTCACTTTGGCTGCCAACCTCTGGCTGAAGCCTAGACTCTCTAACACAACCACACTTTTTCAAGACCCAGTCACTCATCGTCCCAGGATCAGATCTATATGGATATGATTAGATACCAAGGGTCAGAAACTAAAGAAGATATGTTTAGTATGAATGGGAACACAGCTCAGAATCCCAGTCACAAAACAAGGGTGACTCTGGTTTACCACTGCTCTTTGGACCACGGGATCTGCAGACCTTTGACCAGATGAGGCTTTCCGTGGGAGAAAAATTGGGCAGTAGGCTCCACATCAAAAGCCTACAGGTATGGTACAGTGAGAAACTAACAGCTTGCATACAGAAATTGGACCTCTTACACGGCTTCACGGTCAGGGGGTGGACAGGAAGGGCCACGGCCATCTTGACTCTGCCCTTTTCTATGCTGTTCATCCTGATGATTAGTCCAACCACATTCCCCAAAGCAGAATTATAAAAACAAAAACAAAACAAAACTACAGACCCACTTCTCTGCAACATCTGGCCACAGCAGACCTGGCCTTCATCTTCATCCCTGGGTTGGGGGCTTTCCAAGGTCTTCCTTTTAGATTGACAGCCCCAGCCCCAGCCTCAGCAAAATCCCACCTCCACCTGGGTCTCATCTCAGTGCTGAGAACAGCTCTTTCCCTTGAACTCTGTGAATGTTCCACGCTGGTTCTTGCTTTCCTTTTTATACTAACTGCTTTGCTTGAGCCAAAGCTGCACTAGGTGACAGCATCTCTCAGGACAGTGATGGAGGATGACCGGGAAGTCTTCCATTCGGGGGTCACAGAAAACCTTCCTCTATCCCAAACCAGAGCCAACACTCAAATTTAGGAAGCCCTGTTCCACCGTGGCCTCTATGACCTACTGAGTTCTATAGCCATGAACTTGAGCGCTGGTCCGACTCTTTAAGGCTCACTAGAGCTTCCTGACTTTTTGTGGCGAGCTGCTGCCACCTTACGCTCGCTCGTGCTGAGTACTAGACTCCTCTCTTCTACACACCTGCATGATGGTGGCCATCAAATCGGCCATGTTTAGAGCCAAGGACCACAGGAGGCTGCCTTTAAATCTCCCGGGAGGAACCAGAAAACATTCACTCAGCTAGCATCTACCCTTCCTTCAGGATCTGTGTTTCTCACGTGGCCAACGAGCTCTTCATAGCAACTGAAATAAGGGGAACCAAGGACCTCGGGTTGCTTTCTCCATTCATCTTCACTTATGTTTCTGTACAACCACCCCTTCCTAAGCTACTAGTTTCCCAGGAGAATGGATGCTCTCTTATGTTATCTCTCGGGGACTAACAAAGTCCAATACACCCATATTTCAGAGAGAAGTCTTTGGAAAATAACCATATCATCAGGTGGGCTTCAATTGCTCCATAGTAAAGCACCTGTCTGTAGCCTCAATCCCCACAACACACACACAAGCATAAGCACACACACACATGTACACACATGTATACACACATGCATATGCACATATGCATACTCATATACATGCACACGCACACACATGTGAGCACACACACATACTGATGACCTCACGCACACTGGTACACACGTGCATACATACATGCACACACATGCATATGCACATACGCATATGTATACACATGCACACGCACGTATATGCATGCACGCACATGTACTATTCCTCCAAGAGATTTGTCTTTCATCAAGTGTCATGATAACCCTGTCAGGAAGACACAGTTGGCCCCATTTCATAAGTGGGTCAGACACAAAGACATTGTCCCAGTTTACACTGTGTGTGTGTGTGTGTGTGTAAGCTATCCTCTGGGTACAGCAGGAATGGCAGCTGCCCTCTTGAAGCATCTATGATTACCTACAAGACACCTGCATGAAGTATCTGTCTGCCATGGAGGGGCAGAGCTCACTGAGCTGACCCCTTCCCAAGGATTTATACAGCTAATGGTTGCTAAGTGGGAGAGTCCACCCAAGGGGCAGGTTTATAGACAGTTAACGGCAGCTGAGAGAAGAATTCTTTACTATTTATTTTGTGTGAATGAGTGTCTTTGCCTCTGTGTATGTCTGTGCACCATGCATATCTGGTGTCGGGAGAGAGGGTGGGATCCCCTGGGACTGGAGTTGCAGATGGCCGTGTGGGTGTGGGAGTTGAACCCAGGTCCTCTGGAAGAAGTGCTTTTAACATCTGAGCCATCTCTCCAACCCCTGAAAATTCTTTCTTTAAGGGCACAAGTTTCTATATATTTCCCATACCTATAAGTGACACTGATTAAACTAATAGTTGCAGCAAGCCACACAACAGTCTGTGAGCGTTGGAGCTGGAATAAGCAGATGGACTAGGCCTATGGTGATCTCAGTGCACAGCCAAGAACCCTTGCTGAGTAAGCCCTGCTGGGTTCCCTGCTTCTGGGCTGGAAGGGTGTGGGAACAACAAGACCAGAAACAGCAGACACTCAAGGAAAGGGAGGGAGGGCAAGGTCCCAGGTATCCAGGGGTGGGGTAAGCAGGAGGGCTTAGCAAGTACATTCAGCTTGGACTAGTGAAGCTAAATATCCTGAGAATGAGTTGTTCTTATTAAATGTATGACCTAGGCCTGAGAGATGTCTCAGCGGGTAGAGGTGCTAACAGGAAGGTCTATTGATCTGGGTCTGTGCCTGGAATCCACAAGGACGTCCTTTGAAAACACATACATGGTGACAGCATGAGTGTACCTGAGAGTGAGTGTGCGCGCACACACACACACACACACAAACCCCCTCACAAAATAATAGATAAAATTTAAAACCTGGCCACCGGGAAGAAGACAGATCAAGCTGACAGAAACTGACAAACAATCTATAAATCTCCCCCCCCCCTCCTTTGCTTAGAGATAATCACGTGGCACACTCCATTTCCCCCAGCGACATCCTAGTAAGGAAATGGAGATGTTATTCTCTACATCTTGAGACAGCGACTTAATTTCTCGCTAGAATACTTAGTATGTATGTCTGGAGGCCCTGGCTGTGGCTATGCCTGTCAGAGCTCTCAGGGCCTACAGGACAAGGACTGGATTACACTCCTCTGCCTCCAAGTAGTTAACTGGGAGTAGGTTTCTGCAATCAAGAGCATTCTAGGAATAGAGCTGAGACAGAGCAGTAGCCATTGCCACCCGTGTGGCCTTTTGCCCTGTTCTTGGTAAAGATAATCTGCACAGAGATCCAGTTTACCTTTCACATCTCCTGATGAGGTAGGGTCCATTTAGAAGAGGGAAGGAAACCGGAGAGCCCCACAATATGCTAAGGACCCCAAGACCGCAGAGGATGGAAACTGAGCCTCCAAGCAGCAAGGTCCCTTTGCCATCAAGGGCAGCACTGAAAGGGAGACCATAGGTCAAGGGGTAATATAGTGGCTGTCCAGGAGGGAATATGGACTCGCCTCCCCTCTGGACTTAGTGAGACCTTGGAAGCAGCTGGCTGAGACAGGGGCATTCCTTTCCTGCTCCACAGTGGCCTCCACCAAACCTAATATTTAAAATATGCCAGCATAGGGGAGCCCACCTTTCTAGCACCACAGATAAATTCCTGACTCCTCCTACCCAGCTTCCTGGGAGCTGTTAGCAGAACCCACGCTTGAGGAGTGCATAGCAAATTAGGGAGACAAGAGAGTCAGAAGAAAGAGTCTCTCAGGACAATCCCAGTGCAACACTCAGCATTCCCAGACCCACCAGGTCCAAAATAGCATCATCCTCTCCCAGACCTTACCCCTCACGCTGTAGTCGATGAGCACGCTTAGCCGGGCAACAAACAAATCTTTAATTTTCCTCCAAAATACTTTAAACTAACTTTACAAACAGTTTCTTCACCTATTTTTCTCACTCCCCATTCCTGCCGTCGGGAACATCCCACGTCAAGATCCTTGGTCCTTCCCAATGATAGGCGCTGATGCTTATGGGAGCAGCTAGGAGCGGTGTGGACAGCGGGACCCACAGTTTGTCCCTCTGGCAGCGAGGCTGAATTTCCGCTGGCCTCAAGTTTGGCCTTTTTCGAAGAGTAGGCGCGAGTGTCCCGCCCAAGGCTGCCTGGAGGCTTGCAGCAGGGCTAGCAAAGAAAGTTCGGCCACCAGGCTGGGCTGGGTGCACACAGGGCTCGCAGCAACTCCGCAGCGCCTCTAGAGGGCTTGCCAGGGCTTTCCGATGGCCTGGATGTGCTCTTTGGCCTTCAGGCGCAGAGCGGCGATGCTGCTGTTGCGCGGGTACGCCTCTTCCAGCGAGAACTTGTCCCCGAATGCCGGCGCGCAGGGGTACGCGGGCGGTGGCCCGAGCTGCTGCAGACCTGGACCCAGGGGCGCAGAGTTCAGGAAGGGCGGTGGCGGCGTGTAGCTGGCCGGGAGACCCTGCCCCGGCGGCCCGAAACCCGGCAGGCTCTGCAGCGCTGTGGCGCCTCCTCCGGGCAGCGGTGGCCCGAGCCACGGCTCCAGCGGCAGGGCGCTCCCCGGAGGTCCGCTCCCGCTGCCCGGGCCGGTTCCCAACGGAGCCAGTGCCGAGGAAGGCGGGGAGCGACTGAAGGAGAGGAGAGGAGAGTCCTGCAGCTTCATGGACGACACTTCCAGTTTCTCCTGGCGCCTCCACTTTGCCCGTCGGTTCTGGAACCACACCTGTCAGAAGAAGCCGCAGACGCCTTCAGGCTAAGGCGATGGGTGGAGTGAAGTCCCCACTGTGGGCAGGCCCAGACTGACCCTCCCTCTCCTCCTGACAAATAACCCCGGGACTGCTAGAAGGTTTCCGAAGTTCCTTTATTCCCTCGGTCTCTCCCCGTTTTCTCCAATTCTTTCTTTTAAAACAGAAAATTCTTTTTGTCGCTATCCTCTCTGGCCCACAGGCCTTTCTTTGCCACGTCCTACTCCTCAAGCATCCCCCATGCCCTGTATCTTTAACCCTTGGTTGTGGCAGTATCTGCTTCAAACCCTTAACAAGGGCAGACCCTCAGGGGAAAGAGAACAGTGAATTTAATTCTGCGGCTAGACCACTGGACTTTAAAGGCCGATTTCCAGGACCCTTTGGTTAGCCGCCCCTCCTGATCTGGAGCTTGCTTCACCTCTGTGTGGTGTAGCTCTCAGTTGCTGCTTCCGCGACTGTTTTATCTGCCCCCTTTCTCTATTATCATAAACACCGGTACACCTCATACCCGTGGCTCACATGTTAAAACGCTGCTGTGTCCAGCAGGTTTCTTTGGCCTCATGTGTATTCAGTCGCTTTTCTGATAATTTCTCGGCTTTATTTAATTGGTTTAATATTTCTGAGGTTCCTATACGTTACTTCCTATAAGTTCTGAGATTACAATTGTTCAAGTGGATTATTATGTCCATTTTTATATTATAGAGTTTTGTCATTTCCCCTCGTAGGATGTGTATAAGGGGTTTCCTTTTCTTTCTTTCCTTTTTTTTTCTTTTTCCTTTTTCCATATGTGGAAAAGTTCCTCCTCCCAAGGACATTATGGCTTCTCGCACTGGAGCCTTTACTACTAAATTGATAAGAGCGGGAGGAAAGATACTTTCCTGACAACTTCCTCACCCACAAAACAGATTCGGTTTCTTTTAGTGGAGACTGTGAAAGAACTTTAGGACAAACTGGTATCCTCACGGTTGTGTTTATGAAGGAAAAGTACTGCATGGAGCAATGGGGAAAGTGAGTTTAGTATAAAGAGGAGAGCTGAGGAGCTTAAAACCCAGTACTGCAGTGGAGAAGGGCCAAGCATGCGTGGCCCTTGACTTAGGAAGAAAATAGAAGTGTCTCCACACAAGGCTCCAGTCACCAGGGAATATTAGAAATTCGCTGAGAGTGGAGAGAAAGAGATTCTCCTACCCTGGATCCAGTTTTTAGGGCCTTAGGGCTGAAGACGGGAGAGCTGGCTACCTACCCTTTCCTGCTGTCCTTAATCTTGCAGGAGACCCTCCTGGCACACCATCTGATGATCCAGTTATGTGGAAAAGGAGCTATGTCCCAGTCACAGGAAAGCCACAGACCCTGCCCTTAGAAATCCCCTATGTTAGTGGATAAGGGAAACCTTGGGACAGGCAAGCTTGGTGCGAAGCTGTGCCTGCTGCCGTCTGTAGGACACTGGGAAGCGAACACACAGCTTTTTCTCTGTCTTCCTTCCCGCTCCTGTCTCTGGACTGGAGGTGCTGAAATTTCCAACTTTTAATGAAAATCCCTAGATTTACAGTCCAAAACTAGGAGAAACCCGATTTGTTTGGTAGTTAATTCCAAACCACACTAGGGAGGCATGCTGTTCATGCCTTACTTTTAACCCAGCCTACTCAGAAAGACAACATAAAGGAGCTTATCTCTCTTTACTCTAAAGACACAGCTATATAAATGCCCCAAACCCCGAGTATCCCTACTGCCTGGAAATCCAACTTAAAAACAAACAAACAAACAAACAAAAAACTGGGTTAGTTCCGTTCTCAGATGCATTGAATTCGCTCTCACTGTCTCCCTCTCAGGCCCCTGTAAACTCTTAGCTTGGAAGCCCTCCCAGATTTTTCACAGATGACTAGCAAATATTTTAATGATTGGGGATTAAAGAAATTCAGCTTTAATTAAAGCGAAAACTCCCTCACGATAAAAAGGAAAGGTTCACGTAAAAGGAAGAAAAAGTCAGTTTCTAGAATCCATCTGAAGTTTTAACCGGCGGCTTACAAGGGAAGAGAGTTTTTCCGTTTTGAACAACGTGCGCAGTTGGTGACACTGGTGGCAGCTAGGGCCTCAGTCCAGTAACCCTCCCCCACCCCCCAACCCGACCCTCGCGCGCCGCTCCTTTCAAGTTTTCCATTCCCTTTGCGTTCAACACCCCCGCAACTACATCTAGTGAGCTGTCAACCTCTTCATCTCTCAAGCTATTTCCAAGTCCTTTCAGTTTAAAGTCGGGAGGCCCCTCCCCCACAGGGGACACCTTACTGAACAAGACCATTCAAAGAGTAGTTCATGGGGAGAAAATCTCGAAGATACTCCTGGGCTCCGGGCTAGGGCAACGGAACCATGGAAATAACGCACTAAATAATTGCTCTTCCGTTTTGCCCCGGACCCCCGCCCCAGGTTCCTGTCTGTCAATCCAAGAGCTTACTTACCTGGACCCGAACCTCGGGTAGGTTAACCTTGCCGGCCAGCTCTTCGCGGCTGTACACGTCGGGGTAGTGGGACTTCTCGAAGGCGCGCTCCAGCTCGTGCAGTTGGTAAGTGGTGAACGTCGTGCGGTTGCGTCGATGCTTCTTTTTGGGAGGTTCCTCCTCCGACAGCTTCGAGTCGCCTGCTGCTGGCCCAACCGAGAGTCCTGGGCTCGGACGTGCTTCTCCTTGCTCCTTGGGGTAGCAGGGCCTAGTAGCTGGGGGCAGCGAAGCCCCAAGCCGTCAGTGACACTCTTCGCGGAGGCGAAGCGACCTCTCTACGGCCCTAGGCGACCCGGTGCCGCGTGAGCTGGTCTAAGGAGGTCCGCGATGGGGACCTATGTGGGGTCACTAGAATTTCTCTAACCTCAAGTCGGGCAAACCCCAAACCCACGACCTAAAGGTAAAGGAG
The DNA here is from genome assembly GCF_978045245.1 of Mus caroli. Lineage (NCBI taxonomy): Eukaryota > Metazoa > Chordata > Mammalia > Rodentia > Muridae > Mus > Mus caroli. Next base: position 64,248,784 of record NW_028227274.1, read on the forward strand.
GAGAAGCTCCCGTCTTGCAGAGCACCCCAGGGACTTTGCAGCCTTGCTGAGTGAGCACTCACCTTCGTACTCCGGGACGAGCCCCGGGGCTGCTGGTGGGGAAGACTCGGAGCCTCCGGCTGGCGCCTTGGGGCAGGCGGGCTGCGCGCCCAGCCTGGGATCCCGCTCTTTCGAGCCTCTGGAGCTCCTCTCTGCAGGAAAGGTGTCTAGGATGCCGTCTTCCTTGGTAAAGCCCAGGATGGCTTCGATGCTGTGCAAACGCGACGTGCTCCCGCCCGGGCTGCGGAGCAGGTGGCCAGCGAGCGAGAAGCTCCCGTCGGCCATGGTTGGCGCGCAGCCCGGCAGGTGCATGGAGAGGAGGGAGTGCACTTTGCAAACTGGAGCTCGATGCCCGGTTCCCTTCTCCACCCTCACCCCCTCAAGTGTGCACTTCTAGAACGTGAGCAAATGGATGGGTCGGTCCAAAGCTAAACTCGGTGGATAGGTCTGTCCACAAAGCTAAACTCGGCGGGCAACCAACCGGCTTGGGCAACGGCTCAGGAGGTGGGCAAGCGCTGGGCCAGCGATTAACTGGACCTGCTGCTGCAGCTGCAAGTTTAGCCTCGGGGTAACTGGAGCTTTGGCGCTAAAGGCCCGCAGCGCTCTAGTCTGGGACTCCACCCTCTCTTCAGGCCCAGCCCTTTCCCTCTGTCCCTCCCCCTATAGAGGGCGGGTCTTTCCCCTCTCAGCCTAGGGTCCTGCTCCCTGTCACCCAGGCCAGTTCCCTGAAAGTCCCTTCATCTGATCTATTTCAACTCCACATTTTCCAGGTACCAGGAGTGGGAGGTTTGACGGGAGGAGGCACCTCTCCACCCCAGTCCGAACCTCCCTGAGAGAGATCTCCCAGGGTTCACTTCACCCCTTTCTGTGTTCACCTGCCCCTCTCTTATCTACCATCTCCCAAAGATTTACACTCCCGGACCATCTTCAGGCACTTGGAAGCTCCAAGATCGGCTGAAGACTTTGCGGCTAACCCTGGGCGATTGAAGTTAGTTCACAGGCCTTCCTGTTTGAATCTTCCCTTAATCTTCCCCTCTTTTCTACACCTATGCTTCTGTGCTTTGCCGTCCTAGACTTCGGGCTTCCTTTGTCTGTGTCAGTTTTTACTTCTCTCTGTACCCTCAGAAATGGTGGTGAGACAGTTTGTACCCACAGACCGAATGACCTCAAATGTGAGAGTTCCCAGGACTCGGAGAAGACACGCGATATTTCCTCTCATGAACTATCTTGAAGGGTCAGGATCCTTAACCAAATTACAGAGATGAACAACTCTGGCCGCTTCTCACTTCCACAGGCCATGCAGACGACCCAAAACTGGTGGGTGGAGACGTTCTCCTGGAGGAGAAGGTCCTAGCGCATCCCTGAGAGTTAGCGCCTTAATCCGCTTGAGTTTCTTCCCCCTTGGGGGCCCCTTGAGGCTTGCTTGACCCAGAGTGACTCAAAGGCTCAGCAGAAAGAAGACTCATAGCAGCCTCATCACTCTTAGCAACTATGAGCACTGCACCCCTCAAAGCCGACGACGGTTAGAGTCCAGAGGCTGGGTGATACCCAGCCTCACTGAAGTGTTAGTCTGAGAAGGCTATTGCAGACGCCCCCTGAGGAGCTGGGGTTCTGCTTGCCCCAATTCCACCTTTCTCAGATCTCCACCAAGACAGACTTCTTTCTCATTAATTTTTTTTGTTGTTGTTGTTGTTCCTTCTACAGGGCCAACACTATCCTGAATGAGGTCACACAAGTCACACAGAACCCCACGTAGTGGCTTTGAGGAGTTGATGTGCCAGACTGTGAGGAATGACAAATGAATATATAATGAGGATTAGTTGACAGTGTGTTGAAACTGAAGTCTGGCTTAGCTCGGGAAGTTTGCGTTTGAAGAAGAACCTATTAGGGTTGAAGATGCCATTCAGGGTGAAGCACTTGCCTAGAAACGTTTAATCCCCAGCACCTGTTAAAATAAACTACAATACAAAAACACAAAAGTAAGCGAATTTAATGAAAATGAATAACACTTTAGAGTTTTCAAACCCTGTACCTTTTTCCTCCTACGGGATCCTAGACATCCCATGAGGGAACAGGGCAGGTCTTACCGGAGGGAAAAAAATGATGCTTTGCTATGAGTCATCCAACGAAGGGGAGGGGCAGGACTAGAACTCCTCTTCCCATAGTCTCAGGCTGCATCGAGCTTGTGGTTATTACTGCAGTGTGACGTTTTTAATTGAATCAAAGTGTCTCCTGGCTTGTGGCCTGTCTTTGATCCTTTGCCAGAGCCCCTGAATCCTGCATCTCTGAGGCTGGAGGGGGGCAGGGGGGCCAGGGGGGACCATTTAGTTCAGGAAGAAATGAAATCCCAATGGCTTTTGAGCAGCCAGTCCTGTGGGACTGGAGCCTTGGGGGAGAGGCTCCTCAAGCTGAGGCAAATGACCTAGCGTCAACCCAGAGGGTCTTCCCAGCTGGCTAGGTAGAGCAGGTGACTGTGGTGCTGCGGCAGAGGTCGGCTGCCAAAATAATTCATTGGTATGTGTTGTTTCCCTTCGGCAAAAATGGATTTTCTGACACCTCCCACCTCCCAATAAATCTGTCTCTGTAGTGGAAACAGCAAAGTGTCCCCATCCTCTAAGCTGCCCACAAGCTCCTCCCCTCTCTTTCCCAAGTTAACACCTGATGGTACTGGGCTCTACACACAGCTCCAGGTGAGGTGAGCTTTTATTTACTGTTTATTGGAGTCTCAGGAGAAAGGCAGGAAGGACTTCAACAGCCCTGATGAAGCCGGAGAGCTGGAGCCTGCCTTTGTGTGGAACATAAAGAGCCAGTCAGGACCATTGTGGGCACAGTGGAGGGTACTCCAAGCAGTCAGCTGGGGGCCATTGTTAGGAGCTAATCTACATGTGTATTTCCCAAGAACTTGATTAGAGAAAATGAATGGACAGACATGTCCCTAATTCTCCTAGCTGGAGCCTGTGTTTTTCAGCGGTTAAGCTAGGTCATAAACAGCTCTGCTTTAGCAAAAGTAGGGAGCCTGGCTTCTGAACTCCCCTTTGTTTAATTCATTGATTCATTGGATGGATCAGAGAAAGCTCTCTCTTCCCAGCTCCAACCTGTGGCTGACCTCGGGCCACACCGCTGCTGTATTCATCTTAAGGGTGTTCAGAGACAGATCCCACTGGTAGATATTGCAGGGAGGCATATGTGGTGGGGCCGGTGCCAAGTGGGTCTTATTCAGGATAGGGTCCACTTTCTGGAAGTATCCAGCATGCACTGCTTCAGCCACCGCACTTTCCAGAGAGATGGGCGTCTGCAGTCAGACTTCTCTAGCCTGGAACAGGGAAAATGTCACCAGAGACTCAAGACCATTCTGCCCCATTTCCATTAACTTTCTCTCTCAGCACTGTTGTGTGTTTGAGGTTGGTTTCTTTGTTTGTTTGTTTGTTTTGTTCTGTTCTATCACATAGCATGTGTAAAGCTGACTCAACCAATCACCTGCATGTAGATTAGCTCTTTAGTAGATGTATAGAACATTCCAACCTCTGCCATACACTATTCAGGGAACACCTTTTCTCATTAATACATGTTCAGAGAAAGTCACTTCATTCTAACTTTCACCAAAGCAACATAGAACTTAGGCTGTCATTAAATACACACATACACAGAGAGAGAGAGAGAGAGAGAGAGAGAGAGAGAGAGAGAGAGAGAGAGGGAGAGAGAGAGAGAGAAAGAGAGAGGGGAACAAATTCAATTGAGGATCTAAAGTATATATGATGAGAGTTATTGTTTGTTGAATATTAAATATTACAAGGGACATATGCCTTATTCTTTACAGTACTTTACATGGATTAACTTAGTCCCGACAATAACCCTATTGAGTAGACATTTTTTAAAAAGATCACTTTACAAGGAAGGAAGCAAAGTCACAGAGAGTGAGAGAGTGTCAGTTGTTCAATGTCACAGACTTTACTCCAGACGGGATAAAAACCTGAACTCAGGAGTCTTATTCAGCTGTGAGTCTAGGACTCATGTGCACTACCTTCCTGGGGGGGGAGGGGCGGGGGGGGTTTGTGGTCCTGTGGTGGCTGAGAAAACTAGTAGTATAATAGTTTGGATGGGAGTGGCCTTCTATAGACTTATATAATACGTTTGAGTACTTGGCCCCAATTGGCCCAAGTTGTTTTAAAAGGGAGGCGTGGCTTTGTTGGAGGAGGTGTGTCACTGGATCCCTGCTTTGAGGTTTCAGAAGGTTCAATGAAACCTGGCAACATCACCCACAACAGTTACTACTTTAGAGTCATGAAGGATACACGATAAAAGGGGTCTGTGGTTAACGAGAGACACCGAGGCTGGGAAATGTGTATCAAAGCAGGCTCTGAAATGCAGGATCTGCCCAGGGCAAGAGGCCCCGAGGCGCTGTTGTGTGGAGCTGTTGAAAGTGAAGCCTGGGTTGTGCTGGAGTCCCCAACACGTTTGACGTGAGCTGCACTCGGGAAGTGGAACCAGCCCTAGAGGGATGTATCTTACGAGTAGCGAAACTGGAAGGGTAGAGCGAGCTAAACCCATTTGACAGGAGACACAGAGCCACAGGCTAGGCAGTTTACTCTGCTGGATTTCAGTCTTGCTTTGAGCCAGCGTTTCCTCACTATCCCCCCATTCCTCCCATTCCTCCCTTTTAGATTGATAACACACATTCTGTGTCATTATGTACATACTGGAAATATATGATCTGCCTTGTGTTTTTATAAGGGTCACAATTACTAGGCTGCCTTAACTCTCAGAAGAGACTTTGGACTTTTAAACAATGTTAAAACTGCAGACGACTATGGGGACTTTTGAAGTTGCTCTAACTGCATCGTGATATGACCAAGAAGTGAAATTAATGGTTTGAATTAGAATGACCCCCCCACAGGCTCACATACATGAACACTTGGTCCCCAGTTAGTGGGAGCATTTGGGAAGGGTTAGGCCATGTGGCCTTGTTGGAGGAGCTGTTTCAGTGGTGGTGGATGCCTGATTCTCAGGTATCTCCCTCTGCCTCTCATTTTTTGGATTATGATGTAACATCATTCTTTGTCCCACCATCATGGACTCTCACCTTCGGAGACCATAAGCCAAATAAATGCCTTCAATTAGAAGTCGCCTTGGTCATGGTGTTTTATCACAGTGATGGAAAAGTAACTGAGACAAGAAGATAAAGCAAGAAAATTGGGAGTCAAGGAAAATGGAAATACTCTACTTTGGAGAAATCTGAGAGTGAGGAAGGTGTGGTGGGTGACCTACAAGTTCTAGGCATTTTAAATGATGGCAGATCCAATTTGAAATAATAAAATACTCCACTTAATTTTCCAAGACTATGTCTCAAGAAATTCAGTGAATTGTCCCTGTATCTAGGACTCAGCATCACTCTCAGTAGGGTGTGACAATATATTTTTAAGCATCTAAAATATTTCCAAATAGTTGCTTCTAGTGTCATGAGTTCTCCACTGGGGTTGAGTAACCTCATCAAAATGTTTAAAACAAGAATATTTTAAATTTTGGATCCTTTTTTTTTTCAGTCCAGAAAAGTTGCATATACATAATGAGATAACGAGACAAGACCCAAGTCTCATCAGGAAATTCGTGAGTTTTTATATACATAATCACGAAGGTAACAGAGTAGTTTAAGTGTGCCAATGTATTGATTGCAATTTGTCACTTGTGACCTCATGTTGGCAGTCAGAAAGTTTCAGGTTTTACAAATTTTTCACATTTCAGATTGATAAGTTAGAGGTATCTCTGTATTCTATCATATATTATATGACAAGCCCAGATCATTCGCTGTAATAGGTATGTGCTTCCCAGTTCAGATCAGTGAGTTTGTTAAGTATACAGTAAGCAGAAGAACAGACATTGAGTAGTAGATAGAGACAGGCAGAAGACAGCAAAATATCATCAAATCAGGAGCTCACAGCATCCGACAGTGTCTTAGATAGGGCTATTACTTCTGTGAAGAGACATCATGACCACAGCAACTCTTATAAAGGAAAACATTTAATTGGAGCTGTGTCACAGTTCAGAGGTTTCGTCCATGATCATCCTGGTGGGAAGCATGGCAGTATGCAGGAAGATGTGGTGCTGGAGAGTTAGCTGAGAGATCTACATGTGGATCCACAGGCAGCAGGAAGAGAAAGAGACTCTGGGCCTAAAATTCAAAGCCCACCCCTAGAGACACACCTCCTCCAACAAGGTCACACCCACTGCAACAAGACCACACCCACTCCAACAAAGCCACACCTCCTAGTAGTGCCTCTCCTTATAGGCCTATGGGGGGGCCATTTTCATTGCAACCACCACACAATAGAGACACTGGAGTAGCCCTCTTGAGACCCCAAACAAGATAAAATAATCAGATCAGGGTTTACAAACATCCAGCTGAAATCAAGTAATAGTGAATATTCTTGGCCACTTTCCGGAATGTATGGCCTTTGCATGAGAGGTAAACGTGCTTCCTATATACAAGTCAACCACTCACTATTACAACCTGTGTTCATATTTTCAGACTAAATTAAATTAAGGTTGGTATAAGGACATTGAAATGAATAATAACCCCATCTCATAATTGTGCCCGAATCATTATGAACCAATGAGGGGAAGAGCTTCGTGGAGGTGTTTCTGGTTCACATGGGAGCCCTGCACATACAGAGCAAAGAGGAGCAGAGTTCCTTTAACCTCAAAGCAAAGAGCAATCTCGGCAGCTGTAGTGCGTCCCAGAGACGGTAACACCCTTATTTTCTAACACTTCCTTTAAGCAAAAACAAGGACCACAGGTCTCTGCAGAGTGTCTGGCAAGAGGCATGAAACTTGTCCTTAGCCACTTTCCATGGCTTCCCAGTCATCCCAGGACCAGGATCACTTAGAACTAATGTCTCATCCTGTCCCTGTGTTTCAGAGCACACAGTGTGGACAGCATGCTATGTAGAAGGGACACTCTAGCGATTCTCTGCTCTATTCTCTCACATCTGGCACCTTCCTTTTTAGACGTGGAAACAAAATAATTCATCCAGGTCATTCAGCAGTTGTAGTCAAGTTAGACTTAGGAGACTCCAGACTCACAGGATCTCCAGGAATCCTTCCGGACTAAACACCTACCCCAGAACCCTCAGGCTCTCACTGAGACATCTCATGATTGCATGGAGGGCAACTCTGTATTGAGTCCCCATAGTATACATCTGCCATGCAGACACAATGACATAATTCTTCATACTACACCCCAGTTATTTGCCAACCCGATTGTGTTTAGGTCATGAGCTTGCTTTTATAACTTATGTAAGACCAAGGAGTGTCTATGTAATAAAAAGAAAACTCTCCTGGCAATAGGCTCACATGGCATTAGTGTGTTAGAACCCACTGTCCGGTGAGAGCCAAAGTCAGGTGTTTTCCAGCGCTGATGTCACATTTGTTGTCCAAAATGAGCCATAGGGGGAGCATTTTCATCTCAGAAATTGGCAAACATTCAAAATCAGGATATCCCGCCACATGCTAGCTCTTGTCCCCCCAAAGAATGAAGAAATCACAAGATACCCGTTAATATCGGTTTTTAAAATAGAACAAGAACACGATCTGCTGGAAAAGAATGTTCACCTTTCTTAAAAATGCAGAGTTACATTATCTCAGAACGTGAAAATACAAGGGAGGCATTCAAATACCCAGCACAGAAATGGACCTCCAGGGGCTGCTGGGAGCAAAGCTACACTAAGATAATTCTTCTTTGCTTGTTTTCTAATTAAACTAATTGAATTCAGAGTGTCTGGGGGAAGCACTAGAGACATTTATCTTGAGGGGATGATGATCTCGGAGCTCAGCAATCCTCTTAGAGCTCTAAGGAGGTAAATCCGAGGACGCCCGCCCGCCCGCCAGCCCGCCTGCCAGCCCGCCCGTGTCCAGCAGCCCTGGGCACACCTACACCCACGTATTTGTCTTCCCTTCTCTTTTCAGAAAGCCTGTTCTACTTGCTGCCATCCCTTGATTCCCTACGCTCAAGTGAGCATGCTCAGACTCCACCTCCCGCCCCACCCAGTCTCCATTTTCAAATCAAGAGTCTAACACATTTTATCAGTTTATCATGCTATTTTATCAGTTAAATTTGAAGACTGAAGACAGACTCGGGTCATAGCCACACGCTGACACATTGGGTACCAGTCCATCACGGACACAAACATTCAAACATCAAGGCTGTCTTTTACTTCTTCCTTTTGTAAATGCGGAAAGACACCAAGTATGCCATCTCAACCATATTAAGCATATAATTAATTAATTGGCACCAACTACATCCACATTGTGATGTAACCACTCCCACTCTCCACCTGCAGGGCTTTTCCATTTTTCCCCAATTTTGAGCCCATTTAAGTAATAACAACATCCTGCTATCCTCTCAGCCCAGTGCCTAGCAATGACCATCCTACCTTCTGCCTCTATGATTTGACTACTCTAAGTATATCCTGTGAAAGGAATTAGACAATATTTGTCTTCTTGGAATTGGTTTATTTCACCTTAATTTTTTTTTTAGATGTTTAGCTGTATTGTGGTACATATCAGAATCTACTTATTTTTGAAAAGCAAAATAGTATTCTTTCTCACTGTTTGTATATACCGCATCTTGCACCTCTGCCTACCCACTGATGGACACTTGTGTTGCCTTCATCTTTGGGCTGTTGTGAGCAATGCTGCCATGGGCATCAGTTGCTATGACTGCATTTAGATCTCTGCTTTGAAGCATTT